>NW_025963182.1:0-23801 GCF_017589495.1 Alosa alosa
AGATGGTAACTTGTTAAGCACAACATGTTTAACAATGTAAATATCAACTACAGACACATAGTGGAGAGTTGATTTGGTTTATACCAGACAATTTGGGTACTGTGTAAAACTGTAGGCTATTTGATCATATGATCTATGTTTGGATCATGGGCATTGATTCATTCATGGCTTCATAAAATATCAACATCATGTTGCTTTTTGAGTATTCTACCATTGGCCCAAGTAGTGTAAAATAAATACAAAAAAAATTAGTAAATTGCACATAGCAAGAAGCTGGTCTGAGCAGATCAACATTGTTAACATCTCCTGATTTGACAATTTTAATCAAACAATATTTGAAAACAATCAATGGTATTATCTTAACAATACTGGCAAGTTTAAAACATGATGGTGAAAATTGACCGAAATTGGCGATCGATGTCTGAAATCTGGTTTACTGGTTTGTGTTCTAATTTGGTCCCCCTCACTTTCAAAAATATCCTCGCCGATGAGCCACATAGCTGAGGCAGAAGACCAACTTCAAAACAAGGTTTTTACCTAGTAGTACGCTGGATGAGGGGTTAATCCTAGCTGAGGGGTGGGCGATATGGACAAAATAATATCTCGATATTTTGTGATTTAGCTGATAACGATAATTAGTGTCTTTAAAATTGTAAAACTCTGAGTTACTTTCTCATTATTTATGAATAGCATCAATACAATGTCAGCAATAACTAACCTGTGACCTTTTAACAAATCAACTAATTGTCACTCTATGACACATTTCCAATTTGCCCCCATTGTGTGTAGCAGCTGACATGGTCTAATAACTACATTAGAAGATGACTAGGCCAAACAGTTTCTCAAGAGAAAGTCTGAAGCTGAGTTCCTTTCAAAAACTTTGCCAAGTTCACAGTAAAAAGCTAAGCAGACCAACAGGTACGTCTCAGTTATTCCTTGATGTTTTGTTTAGAGAAATCATGTAGGCTAGCATTCCAGATTACAGAATAGAAGCAATGCGTTAGCTTGGCTTCAATGTAGTAGAAATCCCATAGAGATGCTAACGGTTAGCATAATGATACACGTGAACATTTAGAGCGAACTTTTAGTATTTACAAAAAGTTACATGAGAAAGGTTCTTTGTTTACAACTGACTACTAAAATACTCAAAGGTAAATGTTTCTCTCCATATAATACCATATGAGAAAAATGTGACTGTCTCATCAATGCTACGTGAGCAGAAGTAGCTGCAAAATCCCTTAGGCTACGTCTTGATCTATTCACACAAAATAAACATTAGACCTGCGTGTGACCGAAAATGTCTAATAAGTCGTGAGCGAATACTGGTGTGACAACGTGGACCCACTAGGGATCATGTGGGGGTTCTCTTGCGCCACCTCTGGATTTAGTGAATGTGTGGAACTTGTCGTGATTTAGTGTTTTTTCCCCATAAGTAGTTTAAATACTTTCGATAATGTAAATTTGCATCGTTAAACATGATACGATATTATCTCAGGCGATATATACATACCCCTAATCCTAGCCCAACCTGACAATACAGTTTACTCACTAGATGAGGTGAGAATTCAACAAACTTGTTTAAGCTTGACAAATATATCAATAAAATCTGTTTTCAATTGAAACATATAGCAAATGTGAGTGGTAGCTATCACATCCCCATTCTGTGTTTAAGTGATTAATAAAATTGTGTCTGATCTTTGTGCACTGTATCAAGGGTCCCACAGTTATGAAAGCAGGCGGTCAAACAAATGTCTTACTGTATTTTTGAGTGGCTCTAGAGCTAACAATGTTCTATTTCTGCTCTTCTCTCACTGCTCCCTTTAGTTGAGTTTCCACCACCAGGATAAAAAGGCATGAATTGACCAGCCTTTCATCACCATTGTACACAATATGCTTGCAGCTTTGGCACAAGTTCAGTTTGTTTATGTTATTGTTTATTAGTTCATTTCTCCATATTTGTATGATTTATAGATAGACTTAAATTGTCATTGTGCAGTTGGTCCATTTTAATGCAATTTGCTTGTGAAAGCTTTTAAAATAATACTCATACACACTCACACACACACACACACAAAAAAAAGAATACACAATTTTAAAAAGAACATATCAAGGCGATAACATGCTTCCATTGCTTGAAGTCCATTTTAAAGTGCAACTATTACAAGCTCCATTGCTTAAAGTCCATTTTTAAAGTACAACTGTTTTGCTTTGTTTTTATAAAATAAAGTTGAAATACAGTGCCCTATTTTTTGACCCTCAATTGATATCTCAATTGTAACTCTACTTCTCAACAGTTTCTCATTGTAATGTCTCCTCATTTGTCTATTATTTCTCCCTAAGGAGAAACAAGTTGTAAATGGACTACACTCAAACATATGAGATCTCATGTTCTCCTGCTTCTTAAACTAATATCTCTTATGTGACTCCATCTATGTGTTTCTCCTAGAGAAACAAGTTATGATGAGACTACACTCAAACATATAGAGATCTCCTGTATTTCTCCTGCTTCATGTGTCTCATCTTTGTATTTATTTCTCCTAAAGGCAAAAAGATGGGAGAAATAATTGCTTATTAGTAATACTTAAATGATCCTTAAAAAGAAAGTCGCCATTTTGCCTCCTTATAGAAGGGATGGAAATGTGTGAGGAAGCAAAGTTTCCTCTGGGATCTTTCAACCAAAGTTAGGAGTCATATTGAATAAGGGTGTGCCACTTTTGGACAGTCACATAAGCTATAAGTCACATCACTGACTACCAAATCCCACTTGCGATGCATAATAAACATCGAGACATTTTCCATTCTATATTCTGTTTATGTAGAGTAATGTTTTGCATTGCATATAGCATGATGGACTATTATCCTATTCTTCTTATTATAAGTCTTTTATTATTCTTCTTCCGACCAAGTTTGATTTAATGACACTAAAATAAATCTCTATGATATTTTGTGTATTTTACATTTGTGAACTTTATACTTTTTGAGATATTTCTACGATAAAAATAAGCAATTCCCAATAAGTTAACAAGTAACTTTAGCGTAACATGATATGGCCTGCAGCTGAGCGCGTCAACCTCTACCACTGGGTGTGGTCTCTTCTGAGCGATTAGTCTTATAAGCTACCGTGATCCACTTTGCGACTGCCTCGTAACTGACTGTCCTTCTCTACTTACAGACAAAGGTAAGTGGTCCGATTTTGGCGTTGACTCATTTTGTAGCCGTCAAACATTATGTTGTATAGAATGATAGGTGACAAATAGCCAAACTAGCGTTATAACGTTAGGGGAATGATTAACGTTAGCACCCACCTTATCAGCGGTTAATAGGCCCTGTGGCTACTGTATGTAGTCGACTTTAAAGTTACCGGTTAGCGTGGGTTTCGATAACGTTAACTAATGACAATCAAAATAACATTGCTCCCAGCTAGTCACCGGCGTTAATGTTACATTTGCTCACTAACCAGCGTTAACGTTAACCAGATACAGCAGTCTAGCCTAATCATATTGTACAGATACTATCTGGCTCTTGATTAAATACACCTGTGGAAAGGGACCTGATAAGCCATACTGTTTGAAACGGCCATATGACCAAAAGTATTGTTAAAACACCGTACAGAAGTTGTGAGGTATAGGAGGAAAGTGAAAACCAAGCGCCCCAAGTGGTTGCGTTCCTATGAAGAGCAGCTCAATATGAAGTCCCATAGACCCTATTTAAAAAATATTGTGAAAATGAAATCAGCGATGTTATACAAAAATATGTTTCAGTGTCATACAGTAATAATATTCTAAATGTGAAAATGTCAGCCTATTTTTGCCTTATTTAAGAAAATAAAAATTGCTCCTTTGTTTCATAAGCGAACTACAAAATAAGTCCGTGACTTTACCCTTCAACGTTACTCACAGTATGGTTTGTTTGTGTGTAGCCTGGTTAGCATTGACATAACACTTACAGCTAGCTCTTCATGGTAAGCACAACACCAGTTATCTGACGCAAGGTTATCACCACCCTTGGTTTACATCACGTTCAGTTATGAAAAAAAATATATTAAGCAGTTAAGCAAGTGCGTATTGATCAATTAAGGGTGGCGGCAAACATGTATTTACGTCACATGCAGCTGTAATTCCTTATCACCGTGTTAAGACAAAAACTCAAAACAATTCAACTGATCCTAAAATAAGGTATGACCACTTGAAGCAATAGAGGTGACCCAGTGCTAACATATGGAAGCGTAAGATCCCAATGCGAGATATATTTTTTTACAAAAAATCATCCCTCCACTTCACAACTCTGAGCATAACCGCACTAGATGGCGAGGAGATTTCTGCCCTCCTATAACGTTCCATGTCGTCAACACAGAGCTACAGAGTATGTTTACTTGTACAAACTAACGTTACTAATTTCTGCATTATTCTGGCCTAAAATTTAAAAGTAGCCTGGCACACGAATCAAGCTTCCAAGTTGTAGAACATCCTAGTGTGGGTGGTAACACTTTGTATTGGTGGTTCATAACACATTCATAGCAGCTGTCATAAACTGCACATAAAAGCATTTATGACTTTCACCATGAGACTTGTGACTCAACATTCATACCAAACTTGGCTGCTTGGATGTGGAAGACAGAATAACAACTGTCGAAATAAGGTCAACAATACATAAAGGCGCATTGTCATTTTCCTCTCAGCCTTTGTAAATATTTCATAAATATATCTTATGGAAGTCTTATGGAATGTCCTTTACTATACAAATTTGTAGTATTACGTAATCACTGAGTTTAACACTGGGGAGGTAAACTAGCCTACATTCAGCTGACGTGTTGTGTGTAACCTGGAAAGGTTGGACATTCCCAGTAGCAAAGATGAGAAATCATCTGAGAGTTACATCATAAAACAAATACATTTTATGAAACAAAAATTATTTGCTTGGTATATTCTGTCTTTTGGCACCGGGTGGCCCATTGACTCAGATGTGGCGTGATCAGGTGAGAGTTTGTAACAATGGCAATGCTGGCTACGTTATTTGGACTTTTATTTGACAAGTTGTAAATACGTTCCGTCTTCCACATTCATGAAAGGTTTGGTATAGATGTTGGTGTATACTCATGAAACAGTCATAGATGCTTTATGTGCAGTTTATGACAGCTGCTATAGATGTGTTGAACTGCCCATCCAGTAAAAAGTGTTACCAGTAGGTCTACATCGTAATCTGTAGAGAAAAATGTGGATGAAACTGATACAACAAGCTGTATAAACTATTGTGGTTGGTTATCAAGATACATAATATCAGAATGGTCATCCTTAAGACTCAGTTGATGATTATCAACAGCAACAACACACCTTTATACCACAAAGTGTTCTAAACTGTTTACAGGAAACTGTTTGGCTATCATGATCATAAACTGAAATGAATAAAACACAAAATGTTGCTTTTGCGATACTATAGGCTAGTATAGTTAACTACCATTACAAATTTATGGTGCAACAATCTCCTTAAATAACCCTAGTTGTATTGAACAATTGTACACATTCCTTTGTTTTTTTGGTATAACTCTGGCTGACGCTTTTGTCTTTTAGGTTCAGACCAGGCCAGTGTGGTGACGTTAACCCATTTAAGTGTGTGTCTGTCTGTGTGCACATCCTGCCAACCATATACATATTGACATTACTTGACCATTCTAAAACATGTGACATATCTCAGCATATCTGCACATACCTTTAGACTATAAACGTAGTCTGAGATCTACACTGAGACATTCTGAGTATTATGTTGTTGCAGGAGTTTATGCCGACAACTATATAAACATGCATACATTTTGAATCATACTTTCTTCACATCTGTAAAACTTAGCTGTGCTGTTAGACCTCTGTTTTAGACCTGAGGCTGTGCTGTGTGAAATTAAAGATTCTAACCTAAGTTCTATTAAAACTGATCATCTGAAGGGCTGAATCTTGTTCTTCAGTCTATATATCACCATCAAAGTGACCTATTATTACAGTGCTGAGACCTCTGGCTCTTGCTGCCATTTCAGAATTACCACTGATAAATAGATCTGTCTTAGGATAATATGATTAGCATTATCAAGTTCTGTATATATATACACACTAACTGATTTTTTTTTTTACTTCAAGCTTACATTGGTTGTTAAGTGTTCATTAGTGTATTCTGAATCATTCTGCTGTATTAAAAAGAATGTTGATCAATATTGAATTGACCATTGTTTTACTGACGTCATATACTCTATTAACATCTAATCAAGTAGTGGTTTTCAAAAGAATGGACACGTCTATGTAATCTGAATAATCATACTGTAAGTAATTTAATGTTGGGTGGGAATTGCATTTCTAGTTGTTAAATATAGCCTGCACAATGCAAAATAAAAGATAAACTGGTGCATTTCCATACTCATAAAATGAACATTGGCAGACACTTTCTATGATTCATCCCAGAAAGATTTTCTTTGACTTGTTAGTTTTTTAACATTTATTTTATATAATGACATAGCAAACATGCTGAATTAACCATATCCTTGCACTTGCAAAACTATTTTTCAGCATTCACGCTCCTCTTAAAGTGACAGGCACTCAATTAGATTTACACACCAAACGCCTAATGTCATCTGACTGAACATCGCTAGACTTTGGGTGAGATCCAAAAACGGCAGCGCGACTGAACATTGACGCTTTGTAAAACAGAAATACAAAACTTTATTTTTCTTCTACTAAAACAACCACTACCTCTACAACAACTCATCAAAACCGGATTATATTCTCCACCTTTTTCCAAACGGGTAACCTCTTCATTCTGGACTTATGTCATCTGAACCCAGCAAGAAACGCACTCGACTGCGGACTACTCAACAGAGACTGAACCAGAATTTCACCTATCGCTTTGCTTACTTCTACATCCATCGAGGTCAGTTTATTAAGCAACCATAAACAACAAACTTGGTAATACTGAACATCTGCACTAGATAAGGACTTAAAAGCCAGCCTCTAATTTTCCCAATCACAGATCGATTACACTGCATTAGAAAACCGAACTCAAAGGAAATATTACAAACTTATCCGGAATTATGTTAATCAACTCCCACCAGCCAAAATCGGATCATGAAAGAAACAATCCTAGACCTCCAGGGTAGTGCCGCAGCATGCGCTGATAACTCCCTATTTTTTTTTCCGGAATTCCCCAAGCAACTTCTAAAGATACACCCGACGCACCCAGAGAAAGAAGAAACAAATTCTTGCAGTCATCTCAAACTACCGCCAGAAACAGCTGGACAAGATTATCTTCCACCGTACACCGGCCTCACTTCCAAAGACAATAAAAAAACCTCCTCCAATTATCGCCAAAGTTCAACACTTCAAACACAAAGAACTCATCAAAAGCAAAGGGAAAGAACTGAAAGGCACTTCATTCGACTAAAACGATCAATTCCCACAAGTAATACAGGAAAGAAGAAGAGCCTCGCCCATAATGAAACAACTCAGGCAAGAGGGCAAACGAAAGCAGCACTGTCAGTCGATAAACTGTATGTCAATGAACTCTGTATCGCAAACCCCAATATCACCACCTGGCTATAGCACATCATACATCATGCCAACATACATCTTGATTATAACATTGTCACCCCTCAACCTCTCTAACCCACTGCCTACTGATGCTTGGATCAATTTCTCTTCTCTTTCTTATGTTTCCATTCCCTTTTTGTTCTCCTTACCCACCCATTCTCTTTTGCTCTCTCAATGTTTAATGTTATTCATGGTGTTTTGTCTATACATGTTTGCTTGTGCGTCCTGTCTGTTTTTGTTTATTATGTCTATAGGCTAAAGTCAAATTATGATCTGTATGTTTTCAATGCTAAACAGGAAATGTTCATGCTGTCACCACTCCAGAACCAAATTCTACCTCTTTATGCTCTATATTCTTCTCAGCCCCTACCCTTACATCTCATTCGCACACCACATTACACACCTATTCCTCCACCCCCTCCCCTCTCCTATCTAACTGACACCTGCACACACTCACACACACAATACCCACCTTATCAAAACATTTTCATAACTGTACAATCACAACATGGTAACACTACATTCCTGACCTGAACATCCAAGGGATTGATCTCAGGCAAAGAGGCTGAAAATCTTAAATCATTTGATAGTTTAAAGCTGACATATATCTCCTACAAGAAACTCATCTCTCAGAATTAGACTACACCCTGATCAAATCAAGACAACTCAATCACATTTTCTCATCTCATTACAATACAAAACAAAGGGGAGTTTGCATTCTGATTAACAAAAGAATTCATTCATCCATAACGCCACCCATCACAGACCCAGAAGGACGCTTTTGTCATCATAAACATCTCAATTCACAATACCCCTGTAACAATTGTTAATGTTTATGGTTCTAATACAGACAACCCAGTTTTCTTTCACAGAACCTCTTCACCTCCATCTCAACTCTATCGGCTGTCCCATCATAATTGCAGGCTAATTTTAATACAGTGTTGTACCCCACATTTGACAGATCTGATCAATTTAAAAGCAAAACGAATCTGGTAATCCACAAAAACAATAAAACAGTTCATGAGCCATTCTGGCCTTCATGATTGTTGGCGGTTTCAGCACCCAGACTCCAAATGCTACTTTTTTCTCCCGGTCCACCACCCTATTCCCGTATTGATTATTTTCTAACCAGCAACTCTATAATGAAAATATCTCTGATTCAACTATTCATCCCATAGTCATTAGCTTATCATGCCCCAGTTACAATTAAATGGAACATAACGAACCAACAGCTAACCAATTAGCAAATGGCGCTTTTAATACATCCTCTTACAAGACCCAAATTTCATCAGTTTTGTTGGGGAGAGAGGGGCATTCTTTTCTAGAATGAACGGCTCTGAATCATCTCCTTCCCTTCTGTGGGAAACAGAAAAGCAGTACTCAGAGGAAGAATCATCTCATATTCAGTATACAAAAAGAAGGAAAAAGAACAGGAAGTAGAACTCAACAATAAAATTAAACAGTTAGAAGAAACCAATGCAAGCAAACCCAACTGAAGAAACACAGGCAAAACTTAGGAAACATAAATTCAAACTCAATGAAATACTCAATAAACACATTCTCAATTTATGATTCACCGCCTAAGGCAGGAAACTTCCACCATAGCAATAAATCAGGTAAATACTTAGCAAATCAAATCCAACGTAAATAAAGAAAAATCAACAACTCCCTGTCATAAAGAACTCAGCAGGGAAGCTAACCAGCTCTCACCTGAAGAAATAAATCATGTTTTTTACCAGTTTTACAATAAACTATATTCTTCAGAAATAAATCCCAACCAGGAATTCATAGACTCTTTCCTAAACAGCATCGAATTACCACAACTCAATGAGACCTAAATAAAACCTAGAATCACCTATAAACTCAACAAGAACTGTTTGATGCTCTGAAACAGATGCCCCATAATAAAGCACCAGGTCCGATGGCTTTCCTGCTGAGTTCTACAAACAATTTTGGACCATCTTAGCTCCACTTTTCATCAGAATGATTAATGAATCAAACAGAAAGGACGTCTTCCAACTAGTTCCACCACAGCCTCACTTTCACTGCTCCTCAAGCCCACAAGGACCCAACATTGCCATCCAGCTACCACCAATTTCTCTCCCTCAATGTGGACAATAAGATAATCGAAAATGCTAGCACACAGATTAGCAGAGGTCACCCCATCCATTATCCACCCAGACCAAACAGGCTTCATTAAAGGTAGAATTTCATCCACCAACACCCGCAGACTGTTAAATATAATGTATCACTTACAAATTTTCAAGATAATACCATCATAGCAACTCTGACGCAGAAAAAGCTTTTGGATAGGTGAACTGGAATTTCCTGTTTTCCATATTAGGGAGGTTTGGCTTCGGGAGTCGCTCATTAACTGGATTAAACTTCTATATACCTCTCCTTCAGCCACAGTAATCACCAATGGACTAACATCACAAAAGCCACTTCTTCACCGGGAATCCAGACAGGGTGCCTACTTCCCCTCACTATTTACAATCTTCATTGAACTCTCTAGTAGTTGCCATCCGGCTAGAACTCTCATCAGTGTGTCTTAGACTCTATATATGTACAACCAATTTTATGTTGACGACATTCTTTCTTTCTTCAAGACCCTACAACATCAGTAGAAGAAACCATCAAACCTATTGGACACATTCTCTAAAATTTCTGAATACTCAATCAATTGGAATAAATTCGTAGTTCTCCCATTATTGTCCCAACAGCTGGGATGTGATGCCAACTCTTCACCTATCCCACTCTGCACTAACTATATCACTTTACTTAGGGATAAAAAGTCTCCAGGCTGTCAGGACTTATTTAGCCTAAATTATTCCCCTACTCACTTCAATAGATGATGACCTTCAACGCTGGAAGAATCCTCCCATTATCCATCATGGGCAGAATTCCAGTAATCAAAATGACAATACTGCCCAAAATAAACTATCTATTCTCTATGATTCCAACCCAGCCCACCACCCTCTGGTTTAAGTCTCGATTCATTAATCACTAAATTCTACTGGAAAGATAAGACCCAAGGATCAAACTCGCCACTTCCAAAAAACCAAAAGCAATGGGAGGACTAGAGGCCCCACACTTCCAGCACTATGCCCTGGCCAACCAGCTCCACTTCATCCACAAAATGGCTACACCCCACCCTCAGACAACACCTGGTTAGACCTAGAACAAACAATCTGTAAAGAAATTAAAATCTCAGATCTCCCTTTCTGCAGTCAGTCGGTCAAAACATCCATCCTTCAAAGCCCCAACAATTTCAGCTACTCTGACAGCCTGGTGGAGATTCTACCACATCACTGATTCACCTATAGCACCATCAATTCAAGACCCCCATTTGGAATAACCCAGATTTCACCGTCAATAAAAAAACACTTAACTTTCACACATGGATGGGAAAGGGCATCACCACCTTCAACACATTCTTCAAGACAATAATCTGGCCTCATTTTCCTTGTTTGGTCCAGAAGCACGGCATCGAGAGTAAACACTTACAATACCTGCAAATTAAATCATCTATCCTAGGAAAAATTAACATCCAGACAGCTAACCTTGACATTCCCCCACCAATCTCAGAGCTGCTTAATATTCCTCTCCCAAAAAAAAAACTCTCCCAAATTTACAAAATTATATCTTGTTCAGAAAACAATTGGCCTGCCATATCACAAATGGGAATCAGACTTATCAATTACCCCGTGCCGACTTCTGACCAAAATGTGCAAAAACATCTACCTCATGACAAAGAATAGTAATCTACAACTAATACAATACAAGGTTCTTCACAGATTCCACTACACTGCACATAAATTGGCAAAAATGGGGTTTGGCTCGATCTTTGCACTCACTGCACACAAAATAACCCAGATACATACATTCATGGTTTGGCATTGCACTCCAATCAACCACTTCTGGGTGAGTGTCACAAAAATCTCTTCCATCTTAGGCTGTCACATCCCAGCATCCCCTTCCTTATGCATAATACTTGGTGATACATCCACAGTCAATTTACAACTCCGCAATAAACACTACTGGTAGCGCTTGACTATCGCTAAGAAAACAATCCTCAAGAACTGGAAATCTAGGAAAAAAGCCACATCACTCATTGGAAAAAACTTGTTAACAGACTATATATCATTAGAAAACCTATCAACTACAAACTTAATCAATACTCAGGATACAACCTCTCCTTGGTACCCCCTTTTTTTTATCACCTACTTACAGTCCTGACCCTCTTTGCCTGAGTTCCATCTCCACACGATCATAAACACACTTCATCAACAGATACACATATCATCAACACTAGGCAAGGGAGGGTAGCTGAACTATTATTGTTATTATTATTATTATTAGTAGTAGTAGTAATATAAATAGCATCCCCTCTTTCCCTCCCCCTTTATTTACATTCTCTGATAACCTTTACTAATTTTCACTCTTTTCTCTGCCTCTCCCATCGTATTCTGCCGGGCCCCATTGGATGGCTTGGGAGACTCCGGCCCTGGGTCGGTTCTGTGTGGTTTTGGCATTGGTTGGGTCCTGTGGGTTATCTATTGGCCCTGGGCCCCCGTGTGCACCACTCCTCCATACGCCTTCATGCACACGCTTTGTCCTGGAAGCACACAGCACGCTTTACTTTTTTAATCGCACTACATGTTAGGGTGACATACATAAACAAAACTACAAAACAGGCTAGGTAAGAGTGGAGTGCAGGTAGATGCCTCATCAGGTGTCTATCTGCATGCCTCACTTTATTTTAATGCACACATTGTTGAGGCATACATCTTACACAGGGTAGTAGGGAGCATGGGGAAATCCTGACAGATATTCACCATGCATGCCCACTTCTTTTTTAATGCTACATTCTAGATAGACCCCAACCTAGCCATTTCACATACTGTACATATTTAGGTCAAGAGTGGCGGTTGGGTGAAGGTCTGGGGGCGAGGTGTGGGTTGAATGTGGTAGTGGGGATGTGTGCATATGCTGGGGCCTGAGGCTGGGGTGGCACGCAGGTCCTCCCCTCTGTCAGCTCGTCAGGTTATAACTGCAGGCTGGGTGGAACTGTGGCCATTAATGGGTGCCCAGGTTGGCAATCGTCAGGCAATCAACCAGGCAATCAGTTATCCTATTATTATACTTTACACATTAGAATACTATAACCCTCCTCCTGAAACCCTCCCTTCTATAAAACCAGCTTCCTCTCCTGGCCCAACAGCAAACCAGCTCCATATAAGCAAGACACACACACACACACACACACACATACATCCTCACATACTACTACCCCTCACCTCTATCCCACCCCATCCCAACACCACCTCATTCACACTTTAGAGCTACTATCCGCACCCCCATCCCTTTTTCATCCCGTCATCACTTATCCCTGATAATCATATCTGTAATCATCCTGACGAAATCATCCTTAGCCTTCTGTTATTAATGTTATGTTGCGGTGTTATGTTTGTGGAAGCCAAGTCAATGTGATGTCTTGTTAAGTTACAGTATGTGTTTTTATGTAATGTACGCCTGTTTGTCGATGTAGTATTCATGTGCATGTCGAAGTGTTGGGCATTTTCTGTAATGTCAATGATGTTTGCAACAAATAAATAAATAAATAAATAAAAAAAAAAAAAAAAAAAAAGAAAGATTTACACAATCAAATGTGATGATATAGACAAGTGTAGCCTAATAATTTAAATATCATCATGATGTAATCAAACTACTAAATATGTTTAGCTATTAGTAATCATAGATCATAAAATAATTATAAATAATTATCAATATAAATTTATAGTTTATATGAATTCCAAAATAATGAAAAGAAACCTATGACAACCATCACTTTCTATGTGTGTGTGTGTGTGTGTGAGGGTCAATCAAATTCTATGATTACCACTCGATCAAACCAAATCAAATTTAAAAAAAAATCTAATAGTATCGAAATCGAGATTCTTCACTTGCTATTGGTATTGAAACAATAATGTTGGTATCGCGGACAACAGGAGTTGTGGATGTGTCCCTACCAAAGCTGAGACCAAACCTAATGCCTCTTTGACAAACACTCATGAACAACTGATGCTAATTATCTGGGAAACATTCTCTAGCAGCAGTCACGCTTGTCATTGTTTGTGTCAAACAAGTTGTGGATTTGTTGTAACGTTAAAACATGACTTACCTCTGTGCTAAAGCTGATGCTCGAACCAGTGGTTTCTGAAGATGAACAAACTTTTTGAAGAAGTAGGCTAACAGATTCACGGGAACAATTCCAGGATATGCTTTTTTTCATTGGTTGTTGCATTAAATCTTACCCAGATACTGATAGTGCTATTTTCTGATTGGTTATTGTGTAGCCCCTTTCATTATTTTGATTGGCTGATAAGTGGCAGCCTCAACTCCAGGGGAGACGCACCAGATTCCTGCCGGTTCCATAGTAAGAGCTGCGGTATGCAGAGATTTCTGGCGCTGCAGAATAAAATATATTATAAAGTTTTTCATGCGGAGAAAATACAATGTGTGGCGGAGAGCTGCGACTAAAGACGCCAATGCATGACACTTGAGAGCCTTGGTGTGGCAACCGTAGCCTTTTGAATGAAGTCTGACTTTCCCAGTGGGGGATAGCGCTTTCGTATGCATCCCTCACTTTTACATATACATGAGGTCTATTGTCCTGTTTTTTTCCTAGTTGGGCAATCGACAAACTGGTAAACATTAGTGAGGGTGGAATCCAGTGTTATGTGGTTGAGTTGCCAGAGATCGCAAAACCATATGTGTGTTGAGTTTGAGCCTTGCAATTGTAGAATGAATGATGTCACACGCTGGAGGGCTCGTGGCGGAACGTAAACACAGACAACAATGGCGTGCGAGAACTCCTCGGCATGTGTAATACGGTCAGAGACTGACCGCTAGTAACTCCACATCCTTTCAGCTGTGTAACTAGTAACCCACATCCTACAGCATACAGTCTCCCTTCACTGTAACATGTCCGATTGCACCATCTGTTGTTTATGTACAGCACCAGTCCACCTCCCTTCTTTTGCCAGAAACTTAGCCATATCAGGCATATCAGGCTACATCTCTGTACACAACTTCTGATTTCTGCCAGTAGAGTCAGTCTGGCCAGTCTTGTTAGCCAGTGAGTTCATGTTTTCCATCACTACTGATGGAATTGAGGGGGCTTGTATCTCCACTTCATCCCCGCTGTCTCAGACTACCTTTAAGTCTCTACAGCCTCCAAAGCACCACAATTCCTCAGGGATGTTACACCACCAGCATTCCTTTGTAGTGAGAAGCTGATTCCTTGTATAAACAAGTTTGCTGCTGCCAGAGCATTGTAATAACTTATCCATTTAGTATTTAGTTTTGTTAGTTTTCTTATCTCCACTGTCTCCCATTGCACAGTGGAGTTTAGTTTATATGTTTATTCTATACTTATGTTTACCATTTCTGCTGTAAGTGCATTTTGTGTGTGATGTCTGTATGCTACTGAGACCCCTGAATTTGGGGATCAATAAAGTATCTATCTATCTATCTATCTATCATCAACACACCAAGACTAACTGCTGGTTAATATGACCATGTGTCTAACACATCAACCAACTGCTGGTTAATATGACCATGTGTCTACCAACACCAACACTAACTGCTGGAGTTGTGTGTGTGTGTGTGTGTGTGTGTTTATGAATATGTGAATGAATTAATCTGCTCATCCTTTGTCTTTGAGACAACACACACACACACACACAAACACACACACATAGTCCACCCCCAAAAAACAGTCCAATGACACACACACACACACTTCACCCCAAACAGTCACACACACACACTCAAACACATACATACACACTCACACACACACACACAGTTGGGGAGGTAGGGGTGTTTAGTGAGGGTTAGGGTAGTGGTTAATGTTTTCTGTATAAGAGTTTAGCTTAGTTTAGTGATTCTAATACCATGTCAAGTTTAATACAAAAAAACTGAACTCATCAATAACATCTCTTTATAAACTAAGCTGTTCATTTCATTCTGCTTTAATGGCCTTGGACAGAAATACATTCAATATTGGGAAACTACCGTAAGTAAATCACCCTTCAGTAAATTTCATAGCGCACTTGGCAAATAGTAAAATTATAACAAAAGTGAAACATACACGATCAGTGTATCAATCGACGAAGTTAATCATCAATCGATCAGTTAATCATCAATCAGTTAATGGTCAATCGATCAATCGATCATAACATTTCTGCAGGCACACCAGAGAACACAAGCATGACTGACACTACACATCATCTAGCCGCTATGTATAAATGTAAAGTTGTATAAAACAGTATGTGTAGTAGCTGCATAATAGTATAACTAGTACAGTATAGTGTAATGGCATTCACCATAGTATTTAAGTATACTTTAAATAGTTCTTCATGTATTTGCATGGCACTGATGATTTTAAATTCACTGAAAGCATATTAAAAGTATATTTAATGACAATCAATCAAACATTATGTTATTACATAATATTATTACATATTATTATATTTGACCAACATTCTAATCTGTTCCCTGTTCAATTTTAAATGTTATGTTTTTTTTTATTTGTGTGTCGCTTTGGGTTACGCCTGCCAAATCCATAAATATAACATACAATCAAATGTATACACTTTATATAATTTTTAAATATAGTATACTTTATTTGTTCCACATAAACATCAAGTAAATTTTAAATAGTGCTTTGATATAAACTCAACAGTGCTAACGTTAGCACACTTGATTTCATTGAAAATCATGAACACATGAGTTTACTAGTGTAAGCTACACCAAGTATAAAGTATGTTAAGATTTAATATATTATATTAGCATGTTCACGATTTAATATAACTTTGCATGTTAAGCGTGTAACGATTTAATATATTGCGCTTATGTTAAAGTTTTATATAACTTTGTGGGAGGATAGGGGTATAGGAAGAGGAGGGAGAGGGTATGTGTGTGTGAGAGGAGGTGTGTGTGTGTGTGTGAGGTATCAGGAGAGGAGGTGTAGACGGAGGTGTGAGTGTGAGGGGTGTGTGTGTGTGTGTGTTGTGTGTGTGTGTGTGTGTGTGTGTGTGTGTGTGTGCGTGTGTGTGTGTGTGGGGGGTATCAGGAGGGTGTGAAGCAGGAGGAGAAATTGTGAGTGTGAGGAGGAGGAGCAGTGAGTAGTCCGGCTGCTGCTGGTGGTGTTGAAGGTGACGAATCCCGTCTGGTCACTGGTGATCTGAGTCTTGATCCAGCTCTCGTACTGGGACACGCGCGTGTACACCCCCGGGGAATCTGCCAGGGCACAGCCGATGCCAAAGCTGACCACGCCCGCCTGGACCACACGGAACCCTGCTTACACTGACCATCAGACCTCCAGAGTCACCTACACATCCCTACGATACCTGAAAAAAAAACATAAGTGGTTAGATACTTATGATAGAAGATGTGAAGGATATTAGAATAATGCGTGTGTGTATTATTATTATTGTATGCTTGTACAGTATAGAAGGCCGTATTGTGTGTATTAATACAGTATATGAAGTGTGTAAGTATTAATGTTTGTGTGTGTAATGTGTCATACATTACAAGGAGGGTAATGTGTGTATTATGTACTTTAGTATAAAGTATTATTAGTATAGAGTGTGTGTACAGTATAGAGTGTCGCGATATTAATGCGTATTATTAATGTTTACCCGTATAATAATGTATACTTACGTGTATATATGTGTCTTAGTAATACAATATATAAGTAATGACGTAGTAATATTATTATTACAGTATATAGAGTGTAATATTGTACAGTATAGGGGAATATTAATGTGCCAGGTAATAATGTCTTATTATATAATGTAATATTAATACACAGTATAGAGAATAATAAGTGTTTTATTGTGTGTGCGGTGTCTGTGTGTGTGTACAGTTTAGAGTGTGTGTGTTTATGTATTGGTAATGCAGTATAGAGTGTGTGTGCGTATTGCGCCCGTGTGTTATTATTATGCAGTAAGAAGGGTATTAATTAATGCTTGTGGCAGTATGGAGTGTGGCGCGTATTGTGTGTGTGTACAGTATAGAAGAGTGTGTGTGTGTGTGTGTACAGTATAGAGGTATTATTGTGTGACGCGCGTGTGTACGATATGGAAAGCGCCGTGTGTGTACGGTCTACCCTCCTCAATTAAACCCGTTAGCAGTTATCCCTACCCACAGAATCCTAGACTTAAAACGCCTCTTTACTGCCTCCGCAGATTAGGCTAATTGCGGTGTGGAACTTCACCCACCTCAGGGATTTTTCAGATGGACCACCCTGCCAGGTCCTGTGACTGGCGCTTTTTTTAGTCGGCGGTAATGACCTTACCCTCGAACAGTTATTGTTACTTTTCTGTAGCAGCAGTTCATTAACCTTTTATGGCCATGTAGTTAACAATCTGTGGACTGCTAAACGTGCCATTGCATTTTAAGCCCCTCCTCCCTACCTCTTTCTCTCAGCTCTCTCTCTTGCCCATTCTCCTGTAGCAGCAATATATGGCACCACCAGTCCTTCTTGACGGTATACATTTAGTTTCAGTAATGCCTTACTCTACACATCTCTTTCTTCCCCTTACTTCTTGTGAGGTTTATCCCATCACCAGTCATCAACCATCCGTGTACCAAGCCTCTCTTACCGGCCTCCCACCTGAGGGGTCCATCTAGTATATTACTGTCCCCTACCTGCTGGTTCACATATTTGCATTTTATTTACATCACCTGTAAACAGTTCTGCTTGGGATTCGTATGTCTGCTGACCACTTGCTTTGACAACTTTCTTTCCTGGACAATTCCGACGCCTGACTATTGCACTTTCTCTCACTAAATCAAGGATTATGCTTGTATCATACCGATAATGTAGAATCATCCCCCACCTTTGTAACTTTCACCTTTTAGGTGCTTTAAACATTCGCCATTGTTTACAGACCTTTTACTGTCCGTATTGGACCTCTAGACAGATGGGTCGCCCCTGAGTCGTGGATCTGCTCTGCGGTTTCTTCCCATATGTATCTCCAATTCTAGGAGTTTTTCCTTCACTTGCGACTTTGCGCCATCGGTAATTTCCTTCCTCCTTCCTTCCTTCCTTCCTCCTCCTTTCCCTTCGTTCATCCCATAATGTTTTAATCAACTGAAAACTGCACCACACCGCGAACTATAAGTGTGTGTGTGTGTGTGTTGTTACCTGGCAGGAAAGTCCTCTGCCTCCCTCCCCCAGTGCAGCCCAGCTTAGATCATGTTGCTGGTGATGCCGATGTTGTGGGAGGCGTGACGCGAGAGCTGCAGCACCTAGAGTTGTTTCACTCACCGAACCTCCCACCTCCCCAGCTGCCTTGGGGAGGGCAGTGATACTGGACACACACACATAGACATATATATACACACACACACACGGGCAAACACACACACACACACAGATATATACACACAGATACACACACACACACACACGCGACAGATATATACACACACACATACACACACACACACACATATATACACACACACCTAACACACACAATAATGTTACAGCATGGCAGGGTTAGTGTGTGCTAGTGTGTTTACTGTATGCACCGTAAAAATAAAATAAACCAAGTGTTATTAATCTTATATTAAGACACACACACACACAGCAAGAACCACTTATCTAATAACATGTAATCAAGTGTTATAAATCTTATATTAAGACACACACACACACACACACACTGCAAGAATCGCTTATCTAAGAAAATATAACCAAGTGTTATTAATCTTATATTAAGACACACACACACACACAGTACAAACACACACACACACACACTGCAAAACCGCTTCTAATAACACATGTAAACTTCAAGTGGTATTAATCTTATATTAAGATCACACACACTCATGCAAGTACAAACACACACACACACACTGCAAAAACAGCTTATCTGTGCAATCTAACAAGTGTTATTAATCTTATATATTAAGATCACACACACACCTATTTCAAACACACACACACACACACTGCAAAACAAACATCTAGCCAATCTAACAAATGTTATTAATCTTATAGATCAAAAAAATCGTTTTTTGGGATAGTTTTTTTGTATGAAGAGACTTACCTGGCGTTACTTATGTGATTATTAGATTGAGGTGAGGATATATTTTATAAACCACTAATACTATAATTCATGATTAACTCAGGAGTTACAGAAGTGGTAGTTAATGATTTGTGAGAGCTCATCTAAAGTGAGGGCGTTTGTCAACACATTTACAAATGAGTTATAAAGTTTACATTTGCATTTATTCATTTGCAACGAACATACTTTCACAGGCGACACACATGTCAATGGAAATTAAGGGCAAGGCCACATTGGTGGACTTGAGAAACTAAACCCCAATAGTTGATGGGTTACTGCATGTTAACCTTGGCTCTATCACTACACTACCTCTGCCCAGTGTGTGGTATTACAACAGTCAATTTAAAAAATATATAATATAGATATGCATGTTTGCTATGAACCAACCATTTTTAACTGTGTAAACATGATTTTAGATGAAATTAATGTAAGAATAATCGTTACAATCGAAGAATACCCCGTTTAATAATGGTTTACAGATGTTTTAATAAATAGCTAGCTGTGATGTGTAGTAAGAAAACAGAAATTCTTGCACAAACGGTAGGTGTTTCTATCTTGGCCAAAGGTGTAGTGGATAAGGAGCTGGACTAGCATGCAGTAGCCTGTAAGGGGTTAGAGCTTCTTTGTTGTGTCAATGGCCTTCAATTTAATTGACGTATTGTGCGATAAACTGTCTGCTAAAATGAATGAGTGTGGATGTAATCTTTACAACTCTTTGAAAGCTCTTTTGAAAATGTTGCAAGGCAGAGAAAGTCCTCGCATGTAAGCTCACAAAATATCGTGTTCTTTATGTAACTCTGAGATAAGAGCCTATTAGGAAAGTAACGATGGAAAGCATTCTGAAAGATTTTTTATCATTTGCTTAGGTGCACATTCATTTTATATTATCAATTATCATGGTCTGTCAATTAGGCAAAAAAATGGTGTGGTATGATGATTATCTAAACTGAGGGTTTGTATCATATAGGCCTACTGTTAATTTGGCATTTTGAAAAACAAAAAGTAAAGCTGTCAAAAGCGACAGTCGCAGTTGTCGCGTGCTTAAGATTGCAGTAGATATGGGTAATGAAGTCCTTTGACAACTTTGGGCAATAGAGCGCCCAAACAAACTTCATTACCCACAAATCCGTGCCGTGTAGTTTCAAAACGGAAGTGGGATGAGCAGCCTTTTTTAGCAATAGAATTAGAGTCGGCGAGCAGAAAAGGTTGTGAACGGAGGTGTAACCAAATAAATAAATGCGGCGGTTCATTTCAGTTTTTTATTCATCTGAGGGCTTAACATATCGATAGCGTATCCAGCTGCGTTAAAAGCGGATACGTCTGTCTTCGGTTAATCTACACCCTGATGTGCAACCATACAGAAACAACATTTTTCACATGACAATATTATACATATTTAAAAAAGTGGTCTAATGGACTAAGGTTCAAACAAATTGTGTCATTTGACAAATTCCAGGTGTAAGGGAATAGTAGTAGAGCAATGTCTATGCTCAGCTTGCCTTTAAAACTGCTTTGTAAGGCTTTTGTTTCGAATCCAGCAAGTTCCATATCACATCCATAACACAGGAAATGTTTATGCTACACTACAGTGTTGATCGCGACAATGGCCCATAGTGTCTGTGCAGAGCTGATTTATATCAATATAAAGTGTGATGACCAATTATTGCCTTTTCTTACTTTTAAAACTTCCCCAATAATTAGCGTTATGAGATGTGGCGTTATGGATGTTACATAATGTATTTACAAGACTGGAGACTTTATTATACCTCAAAGCCGATGAGTCTATTCTGGTGGCATATGTCATTTTCAACCCATTTCACCTTAGTGTTTTTTACAATTATTTCAAAAGATTATTAGGTTGATCAAAACACAGGGGAGCCTTGCCTAACCATTGTAAAATAAACATAATATTAAAATACCTCAGTGATTAGCCCACATGCAGCCTATTTTCAAGTGGCTAATACTTGAATATCGGCGATTATCTTCCTGTAACTGTCATACTGTTTATTTGTACAGTAACTGGATTATCGTGTTAACTGTGAAAGATGGCTGACTTTGCAGCGGAGTTAACATAGCAACCTCCTTCTGTTGCAGATCTGTTCAGCCTGCGACTCCGTCTGCTTAACACAGTTTAATTTTAAATGTGTGCTTGATATGCCAGCATTTTGAAGTATCCAGGTCACTCATGTATATGCGATAGCATAGGCAGCAATGCTTGGCTTGGCAATAAAGCTAAGATAACTATCGCATAACGTGTTACAAAATATGACCGCCCTCTCAGTCCTGCATATTCTCTTAGCAAAAATAAATCAACGCTTGTCAATTTGTCTTCATTCTCGTATGGTTGTATGTTTGTGTATTGATATTGTGTATTATTGTGCTTGCCTGTCTGTATGTGTTTACTGTATGTGTGTGTGCTTGCCTGTCTGTGTAATGTGACTTCACAATAACGTCGCGTGTGTGTGTGTGTGTGTGTGTGTGTGTGGTATTGTGTGTCTTTGGCACGTATGTTCAATGTGTGCGACATTAGTGTGTGCTTCACCTCACTGTGTGTTCGCACTGTGTGCGGTATGTTTTCACTAATTCACGGATTAGGGATAAATAAAGAGACAATTTCCCTCTCACGGGATCAAAAGAATATATATACTTATACTTTCTAGATGAATGAATACTTTTACCATTGATCCCCAAGAGAGAAATTCAAGAGGTCTCAACTTAACATACATATAACCTAAACACGATTATTTAACAGCAGAAAAGAGTAAGTAAAGTATATAATATAAAAACACAACTAAGCAGTAAGGACATTGAAAAGAGATAAAGAGAATGCATTGCGTATACTTACTTACTCGTCAGCGTGCATGTACTTTATGTTAAAATCATAAATGAGTGGGTATGGGTTAGGTTGATCGCATTTTCTTGAGACTAACATACCATAAATATTTTACGTCATCTTGGGTGCAACGGTTTAGGTAAGACTGGATTATTTGGGGAGTAGCCGCAAGTTTCATGTTCCTGGTGTTTCGTAACCGAAGGAAACACTTATTAAGTGATGACGGTAAAAAAGAAAAAAAACCATTCTTTTTTTATATATTTTAAATGACTTATTTCACAATTCTTCCTGTGTGTGTCTCTTAGTAAGGCACTGAGGAAGCAATAATTTCATTGCTAGTTTTTCTGATTACTATTTCAATTGTTTCGTAATCGATTCACTACTTAATTATGTGTTTATGTATTTTGTCGGAGACTTCCGGTTCAGACATGTCACATCCATAACACAAAACCGTCCTCAGCAACGCCAGTTTTCTACACATAATGCATTAGAAAATGATGCACCAGTTTCAAACACACTTTTTGTGTTCATTCAAGTCTCCTTCTGCTACATATATCATAGTTTGACAGTTTCCTTCAAAATTCACGGGGGCAGTGAAAACCTGTAATCTCTCACAAAGTGTGTCCATTTCATAATCACATCATAACGCTGGTAAATGCCTTGTGTTATTCTTAGGATGGTAAGTCTGATTATATGTGCAATTTGAGGATTCTCTCAGTATTAAAGAGGACAGGGTTACATTAAGGTTATGCCGTAGATTCACTGATACTAATTCTGCCTTTACTCTAAAGGCATTTTGTTTACCAATATAGAGTCAACTGTCTTCCGCATCATAACACTGGAACTGCCCATGTGTTAAATAATGGAAATATTACTTCATCAACAAATATTATTGCATAATTTATTGCATTATTATTTACTTTTAGTTAATACTTGGATAGAGCTTATTTCTATGAACAAACCATTTATAACTGCATGAACAAATGCTTTACTGATGATAAATTACAGTGGGCGTTGCTTTTCAATGGCCACTTCAATCGTGCGTATAGAGGCGTGGCTCGTGAAAACTTCCCAGTACCACTTTCAGCCACTGTACGTCTGCCACTGTCATCTATGTTATTGGTCAGTGCTGGGGATAAACATAACTAAACAAATCAAAGCAATTGTCTTGTGTGATAATGAGCCAGTAAGAGAAATAACTGTTTAGAATTGAGCTCTGCTTGGTGAGCTTCTGCCGTAGAAAACAATGTTGTT
>NW_025963183.1:0-5817 GCF_017589495.1 Alosa alosa
GACACTTGTTTCAGCACGCTGCAGTAGCACAATGGATAAGACGCCGATTGTGCGGAGAGCATATAAACAATTGTCCCAGCATCCCCGGTTCGAAACCTGCTTGATGACGCCCGCCCTGTCAGGCGATCTCCCGTTAATTTTACCGCTGTCCGGTAGGCCTATTCACTGCAATCAAAATTGGTCTGATTTTTTTCGTACTTTTCAGATTTTCTTAGTTTTCACACAAGGTCCGGGTCAGGGAAAAAGACAGATTTTTGACAAATTTCAAAATATGTCAGATATTGTCCAAATTATTTTTAATTCACGTCTAGACATGTGAAATGCATGAACTATGGCAAAAAGTGAAAAAAAATTGGTCTGATTTTTTTCAGACTTTTCAGATTTTCTTAGTTTTCAGCGGTCGGGGGATAGACAGATTTTTTAATAAATTTAAAAATCTGTTAGATATTGTCCAAATTATTTTTTTATTTCACTTCTAGACATGTGAAATGCATGAACTATGGCAAAAACGTTAAAAAAAAAAATTGGCGTGACTTTTTAGGACTTTTCAGATTTTCTTAGTTTTCACATAAGGTCCGGGGTCAGGAAAAAGACAGATTTTTGACAAATTTCAAAATCTGTCAAATATTGTCCAAATTATTTTTATTTCACTTCTAGACATGTGAAATGCATGAACTATGGCAAAAAACGGGAAAAAAAAATTGTCTGATTTTTTTCACTTTTCAGATTTTCTTAGTTTTCAAGCGGGGACAGGATGAAAGACAGATTTTTTAACAAATTTAAAAAATCTGTTAGATATTGTCCAAATTATTTTTTATTTCACGCCTAGACATGTGAAATGCATGAACTATGGGAAAAAAAAGTGAAAAAATTGGTCTGATTTTTTTTCATACTTTTCAGATTTTCTTAGTTTTCACATAAGGTCCGGGGTCAGGAAAAAGGCAGATTTTGACAAATTTAAAAATCTGTTAGATATTGTCCAAATTATTTTTTATTTCACGCCTAGACATGTGAAATGCATGAACTATGGCAAAAAAAGTGAAAAAAAAATTGGTCTGATTTTTTTCGTGACTTTTCAGATTTTCTTAGTTTTCATAAGGTCAGGATGAGACAGATTTTTAACAAATTTAAAAATCTGTTAGATATTGTCCAAATTATTTTTTTATTCACGCCTAGACATGTGAAATGCATGAACTATGGGGAAAAAGTTAAAAAAAATTGGTCTGATTTTTTTTTCATTACTTTTCAGATTTTCTTAGTTTTCACATAAGGTCCGGGTCAGGAAAAAGACAGATTTTGACAAATTTCAAAATCTGTCAAATATTGTCCAAATTATTTTTTATTTAACTTCTAGACATGTGAAATACATGAACTATGGCAAAAAAACGTGAAAAAAAATTGGTGTGACTTTTTCGTACTTTTTAGATTTTCTTAGTTTTCACATAAGGTCCGGGGGTCAGGAAAAAGGCAGATTTTTGACAAATTTAAAATATCGCCAGATATTGTCCAAATAATTTTTTATTCACGCCTAGACATGTGAAATGCATGAACTATGGGAAAAAAAAAAAAAAATTGATCTGATTTTTTTTCGGACTTTTCAGATTTTCTTAGTTTTCACATAAGGTCTGGGGTCAGGAAAAAAAGACAGATTTTTAACAAATTTAAAAATCTGTTAGATATTGTCCAAATTATTTTTTAATTCACGCCTAGACATGTGAAATGCATGAACTATAGGAAAAAAAAAGTGAAAAAAAAATTGGTCCAATTTTTTTCAGACTTTTCAGATTTTCTTAGTTTTCACATAAGGTCCGGGGTCAGGAAAAAAGGCAGATTTTTGACAAATTTCAAAATATGTCAGATATTGTCCAAATTATTTTTTTATTCAAGTCTAGACATGTGAAATGCATGAACTATGGGAAAAAAGTAAAAAAAAATTGGTCTGATTTTTTTCGTACTTTTCAGATTTTCTTAGTTTTCACATAAGGTCCGGGGTCAGGAAAAAAGACAGATTTTTGACAAATTTCAAAATCTGTCAAATATTGTCCAAATTATTTTTTATTTCACTTCTAGACATGTGAAATACATGAACTATGGCAAAAAACGTGAAAAAAAAATTGGTGTGATTTTTCAGACTTTTTAGATTTTCTTAGTTTTCACATAAGGTCGGGGTCAGGAAAAAAAGGCAGATTTTTTGACAAATTTAAAAATATGTCAGATATTGTCCAAATTATTTTTTTATTCACGTCTAGACATGTGAAATGCATGAACTATGGCAAAAAAAAAAAAAAAAAAATTGATCTGATTTTTCATACTTTTTCAGATTTTCTTAGTTTTCACATAAGGTCTGGGGTCAGAAAAAGACAGATTTTTAACAAATTTAAAAATCTGTTAGATATTGTCCAAATTATTTTTTAATTCACGTCTAGACATGTGAAATGCATGAACTATGGCAAAAAAAGTGAAAAAAATTGGTCTTATTTTTTTCGTACTTTTCAGATTTTCTTACTTTTCACATAAGGTCCGGGGTCAGGAAAAAAGGCAGATTTTTGACAAATTTCAAAATATGTCAGATATTGTCCAAATTATTTTTTTATTTCAAGTCTAGACATGTGAAATGCATGAACTATGATTTTTTTTTCAGATTTTCTTAGTTTTCACATAAGGTCCTGGGTCAAAAAAGGTAGATTTTGAAAAAAAAATTGTCTGATTTTTTTTTCGTCTAGACTTTTCAGATTTTCTTAGTTTTCACATAAGGTCCGGGGTCAGGATGAAAAGTCCAGATTTTTTTTTTAGACAAATTTAAAAAATATGTCAGATATTGTCCAAATTATTTTTTTATTTCACGCCTAGACATGTGAAATGCATGAACTATGGCAAAAAAAGATTTTTGAAAAAAAAATTGGTCTTATTTTTTTTCATACTATGGGAAAAAAGTAAAAAAAAAATTGGTCTGATTTTTTTTCAGATTTTCTTAGTTTTCACATAAGGTCGGGGGTCAGGAAAAAATGGCAGATTGTCCAAATTATTTTTTTTTTGACAAATTTGCATGAACTATAGCCAAAAACGGAAAAAAATCTATTTTTTCAGATATTGTCCAAATTATATTTTTAATTCACGTCTAGACATGTGAAATGCATGAACTATGGGCAAAAAAAAGTCAGGAAAAAAAATTGGTCTGATTTTTTTCACGTCTAGACTTTTCAGATTTTTTTAGTTTTTCATTTTCTTAGGTCGGGGGATGAGAGACAGATTTTTTAACAAATTTAAAAATCTGTTAGATATTGTCCAAATTATTTTTTTATTCACGTCTAGACATGTGAAATGCATGAACTATGGGAAAAAAGTTAAAAAAAATTGGTCTGATTTTTTTCAGTACTTTTCAGATTTTCTTAGTTTTCACATAAGGTCCGGGGTCAGGAAAAAAGACAGATTTTTGACAAATTTCAAAATCTGTCAAATATTGTCCAAATTATTTTTTATTTCACTTCTAGACATGTGAAATACATGAACTATGGCAAAAAAACGTGAAAAAAAATTGGTGTGACTTTTTCGTACTTTTTAGATTTTCTTAGTTTTCACATAAGGTCCGGGGTCAGGAAAAAAGGCAGATTTTTGACAAATTTAAAAATACGTCAGATATTGTCCAAATTATTTTTTTATTCACGTCTAGACATGTGAAATGCATGAACTATGGGAAAAAAATAAAAAAAAATTGATCTGATTTTTTTCGTACTTTTCAGATTTTCTTAGTTTTCACATAAGGTCTGGGGTCAGGAAAAAAGACAGATTTTTTAACAAATTTAAAAATCTGTTAGATATTGTCCAAATTATTTTTTAATTCACGTCTAGACATGTGAAATGCATGAACTATAGGAAAAAAAGTGAAAAAAATTGGTCTAATTTTTTTCGTACTTTTCAGATTTTCTTAGTTTTCACATAAGGTCCGGGGTCAGGAAAAAAGGCAGATTTTTGACAAATTTCAAAATATGTCAGATATTGTCCAAATTATTTTTTTATTCAAGTCTAGACATGTGAAATGCATGAACTATGGGAAAAAAGTAAAAAAAAATTGGTCTGATTTTTTCAGACTTTTCAGATTTTTCTTAGTTTTCACATAAGGTCGGGGTCAGGAAAAAGACAGATTTTTGACAAATTTCAAAATCTGTCAAATATTGTCCAAATTATTTTTATTTCACTTCTAGACATGTGAAATACATGAACTATGGAAAAAAAGTGAAAAAATTGGTGTGACTTTTTTCGTACTTTTTAGATTTTCTTAGTTTTCACATAAGGTCCGGGGTCAGGGAAAAAGGCAGATTTTTGACAAATTTAAAAATATGTCCAGATATTGTCCAAATTATTTTTTATTCACGCCTAGACATGTGAAATGCATGAACTATGGGAAAAAATAAAAAAATTGATCTGATTTTTTCAGTACTTTTCAGATTTTCTTAGTTTTCACATAAGGTCTGGGGTCAGGAAAAAGACAGATTTTTAACAAATTTAAAAATCTGTTAGATATTGTCCAAATTATTTTTTTAATTCACGTCTAGACATGTGAAATGCATGAACTATAGGAAAAAAAGAAAAAAATTGGTCTAATTTTTTTACTTTTCAGATTTTCTTAGTTTTCACATAAGGTCCGGGGTCAGGAAAAAGGCAGATTTTTGACAAATTTCAAAAATATGTCAGATATTGTCCAAATTATTTTTTATTCAAGTCTAGACATGTGAAATGCATGAACTATGGCAAAAAAGTAAAAAAAAAATTGGTCTGATTTTTTTAAGGACTTTTCAGATTTTTCTTAGTTTTCACATAAGGTCCGGGGTCAGGAAAAAAAGGCAGATTTTTGACAAATTTCAAAATATGTCAGATATTGTCCAAATTATTTTTTATTCACGCCTAGACATGTGAAATGCATGAACTATGGCAAACAAAGTGAAAAAAATTGGTCTGATTTTTTTCATACTTTTCAGATTTTTCTTAGTTTTCACATAAGGTCCGGGGTCAGGAAAAAAAAGCAGATTTTGACAAATTTCAAAATATGTCAGATATTGTCCAAATTATTTTTTAATTCACGTCTAGACATGTGAAATGCATGAACTATGGAAAAAAAAGTGAAAAAATTGTCTGATTTTTTGTACTTTTCAGATTTTCTTAGTTTTCGCGGTCAGGATGAGAGACAGATTTTTTAACAAATTTAAAATCTGTTAGATATTGTCCAAATTATTTTTTATTTCACGTCTAGACATGTGAAATGCATGAACTATGGCAAAAAAAGTGAAAAAAATTGGTATGATTTTTTTCGTACTTTTCAGATTTTCTTAGTTTTCACATAAGGTCAGGAAAAAAGGCAGATTTTTGACAAATTTCAAAATCTGTTAGATATTGTCCAAATTATTTGTTATTTCACGTCTAGACATGTGAAATGCATGAACTATGGGAAAAAAGTAGAAAAAAAAAAATTGGTCTCTTTTTTTTTCCACTTTTCAGATTTTCTTAGTTTTCACATAAGGTCAGGAAAAAAGGCAGATTTTGACAAATTTCAAAATATGGCAGATATTGTCCAAATAATTTTTTTTTTTTTTTTTTTTTTGTTTTTTTTGTTTTTTTTTTTTTTTTTTGTTTTTTTTTTATTTGCAAACATCATTGACATTACAGAAAATGCAACACTACGACATGCACATGAATACTACATCGACAAACAGGCATTACATTACATAAACACATACTGTAACTTAACAAGACATCACATTGACTTGGCTTCCACAAACATAACACAACATAACATTAATAACAGAAAGGCTAAGGATGATT
>NW_025963184.1:0-5815 GCF_017589495.1 Alosa alosa
TCTTGTGTTTGTGTGAACTGCTGCTCTCGCTGCTCCTTGCAGCATCTAGGCAAGTGGGCGTGTCAAGCAGGCAGCTCTGGAGTGAGTGAGTCGCGGCCTACGTCAACATAGTTCTTTGCCGACAGTCCTCGGCCTTGTGGATAAAACAAAGGGGTGAAGTAAAAATCTGCAACTATTTAGGATACATTGCTAATAGTGAAGGCAAGCCATCAGGTATAACAGAGGCCGTTTGTAAGAAAATATGTTTCAAAAAGTCATTTAAAAGCAGTAGGCTCGCGTGGAACTTGGCTAAACACCTGCATTACATATCCCAACATTTTTAAAGAGTTCAAAAAGCGACAGGTTAACGAATATGCTATAGAAAACACGACTACATGGTTAGTGCCAAGTTCTTCTCTTCTGTTTTAGTCTAGCCTAAGTGAAAGCGAGTATATGATTCTTTGAGATAAAGCGAACCTTCCTTCATCAATGCATTTTGACGAGACATAACAAGCTGTAATCATTTTTTTGAGACATAACGAGCTGTAATCATAGGCGCTAACGTGATGAAAGCTTAATGTTCACGCCAGAATAACATTACCATAACTTGTAAACAATCTATTTCATGTTCGGGTCAGTACTACTGGTAATATTTGTCATGGCATGTAGACTGCAATTTGTTTAATAATTATTGGCCAGATGTAAGATGGGATACCTTGAAATCGCTAATTAAAGCCCACGGCATATAATACCACCAAAGCGTGTTGAGTATCCATCCAAGATGGCGCTGCACAACTGCGTTTTACCCCTCTCTGTCCCAACCGCACGGTGTTTTGTTAGTTTAAAAGTGTTAACAGTCCGAGAAGTTTTCGTGTTCGCCTTGTCTTACCCCACGCCGTACTACAAAATTACAGCAGGCAGTTTTTAATTGACATCTGCAAAAGCAAGTTTGCAGCGTTCTGGACTTTGCAACAGAGACGCTAAAAGGAACTCGACTACTCCTCGCCTGCAACAACACCGACTGGGCCTGCTACTCCTCCCCGAAAGAAAGCTCCCGGAAGTGTGCGAGGAAGCAGAAGAGGCAAGCTGAGGCGGCCGGGCCAGGCTAGCGGCTAGCCCAACTCGCCCAGCCATACCATCCATTCTCCTGGCAAATGTATGCGATCACTGGACAACAAAATGGATCACATACGACTGCTGAGATCAACGAACCGGACAGTAAGTAACTGCTGTGTGCTCGTCTTCACTGAGACTTGGTTAAATGACAACATTCCGGACTCTGCTGTACAACTGGAGCAGCTAGCATGCTATCGAAAGCAGACGGGGCCATTGTAAAGGGAGGTAAATCAATGCAGGAGGAGGAATCTGTGTTACATCCGCGGACTAATGGTGCCGGACACTGTAGTAGTATGCAAACACTGCTCACCACTGGCAGAGTTTATGATCATAAAGTGCCGCCCTTTTACCTGCCAAGGGAAATTACTACGATTCCTGCTGGTCGCAGTATACATCCCGCCACCAACAACAACAGCGATAAGAACGCTGCTCTAGTGAACTGTACCAGGCTGTCAGTGAACAACAGATCGGCACACCCAGACGGTTTCACCATCTTCACTGGAGATTTTTAACCATGCTGGATCTAAAACTGTACTTCCAAAGCTACACCAGCATGTTGATTTTCCAACAAGAGGAGATAACATCCTGGACCTGGTCTACACTACACACAAAGGAGCATACAAAGCCACCCCCCTCCCCCACATTGGACTTTCAGACCATATCACTGTTATGCTAATGCCCGCATACAGACAAAGGGTAAAAGCGAACAAACCGGTTCGTAGCAGGTAAAAGTGTGGCCTGAGGGAGCCTCCGATGCTCTTCAAGACTGCTTTGACACAACAGACTGGGAAATGTTTAAGCAGGCAGCCACTTACAACAACCGGACAGACATAGAGGAGTATACAGACACTGTAACCTCTTACATCACCAAGTGCATCGATGATGTGACCCACACAAAAGACATCATCACTCGGGCTAACTGGAAGCCATGGCTGACAGGGGATGTCCTCAGGCTGCTGAGGGCCAGAGACAAAGCCTACAGAGCTGGGGATGAAGCTGGTATGAAAACAGCGCAGAGCCAACCTGTCCCGGCATCAAGGAAGCAAAAAAGGAATACACTCACAAGATAACCACCCACTTCAAAGACACAGCAGGAACTCACAAAGCCTATGGCAGGGCATTCAGGCCCCTCACGGACTACAAGCCTCGCCACAGAGCTGTGAGAGCAACATCCCTCTGCTCAACAACCTGAACCGCTTCTTTGCTCGCTTTGAAGCACAAACAGCACCTGCCCACAGAAGACCCATCCCTACATGAGCAGCCCCTGTGCCTCTCTGCTGCCACAGTGAAGAGGGACACTTGCTGCTATCAACACCGTAAAGCAACAGGTCAGACAACATCCCAGGTCACCGATGCTGAAGGACTGCGTAGGAGTTTAAGGATGTCTTCACAGACATCTTTAACACTTCCCTGAAGCAAGCCATTGTCCCATCATGTTTCAAAGCTGCCACCATCATACCTGTGCGCAAGAAAACTGCTCCATCCTGCTTCACGACTACTTCTGTGGCACTGACACCCATCATCATGAAGTGCTTTGAGCGGGCTTGTCATGTCACATATCAAAGCCATTCTCCCCCACCCTGGACCCTTCCAGTTTGCATACCGAGCCAAGCGGTCAGAGGATGCAATCTGCTCTGCCCTCCACCCAGCCCTCACCCACCTGGAAAAAGAGACTCATATGTGAGATTGCTGTTTATAGACTTCAGTTCTGCATTCAACACCATAATACCACAACAACTCATCTGCAAACTCGACAAACTGGGACTCAGTACCTACCTCTGCAACTGGCTACTGGACTTCTCTCTGTCAGAGGCCCCAAGTAAGTAATGGTTGGCAACAATACCTCCAAGCAGCATCACACTGAGCACAGGGGCCCCCAAGCCGGGCGCGGCTCAGTCCGCTGTTTCACCCTGCTAGGGACGATGACTGCACTGCAACCTACAGCAACAATCACATAGTGAAATTTGCTGACGACAAACTCTGGTGGGTCTCATCACCAAGGGCTAATGGTGACTCAATACAGGTTGGAGGTCGACCATCTGACCACGTGGTGCAGGGACAACAACCTCCTGCTGAACTCAGCAAGACCAAAGAGATTGTTGTTGACTTCGGAGAGGTCACACCCAACACCTGCCACTGACCATCGACGGCTGTGGTGGTGAGAGCGAGCAGCACCAAATTCCTGGGGGTGCACATCAGCGAAGACCCTCCTGGACCACCAACACTGCATCACTGGCTAAGAGAGCTCAGCGCCGCCTGTACTTCCTAAGTGGAAACTCAGGCGCAGCAAGTGCTCCACCAGCCATCATGACCACATTCTACCGAGGCACCATTGAGAGCATCCCTCCAGCTGTATCAAGCTGTGTGGGGCGGAAGCTGCACTGAATACAACAGGAAAGCTCCCTGCAGCGCATAGTGAATACAGCTGGAAGGATCATTGGTGCTTCACTCCCCTCCCTGAAGGACATTTACACCACCCACCTCACCAAAGCTTACCAAAATTGTGAGTGATGCAAGTCACCCGCCACAATCTGTTTGATCTACTGCCCCCTCTGGGAAGAGGTACAGAAGCTCATGCTCTCCACTACCAGACTCACCAACAGCTTCATACACCAAGCTGTAAGGATGCTGAACTCCCTCCTCTCCCCCTCCACCCTCAGCTACATAACATCCTGGACATTGGACCCACAATGGGCCTGCACTACTCCACTTGCACACTTGAACACTTGCACACTTGTACACTTTACAACTTGGTGTTGTTGTCCTGAAAAACACAACACTTCTGCTGCTCTTACATAACTTGCAACCACTATGCCACTTTCTTCATTACTCAGGTCAAAACAGAACTACCCAAGCCTCTTATTGGCCTGACTTTGCACTAGTTTTTATTGACTGTCTATGCACAATTTCAACAAAATTTTGCTGCTCTTATTTTTCACTATTATATGTGCCCTCTTATTTACTTATTTACTTACTTTTTTGTTTACTTGAATGTTATGTTTGTCTGTGGACTTAAAATTGGTAAAATATGTCTTGTCTTCACCGTGGGATAGTGAGAAACGTAATTCGATCTCTTTGTATGTCTGGAACATGTGAAGAAATTGACAATAAAGCTGACTTTGACTTTGACTTTGAGTCCTAATAATAATAGCGCTTATTGTTACGCCATGTTATCAAAGAAATAGACGTGATGTAGGAATGCACACAGATATATTGCAACAGGTAGGCTAATGGTGAACTTGTACACTACAAAAGAAGACTATCCTCACATTTTTTATTTTTGTAACTGTCAAAGAAATTCCATGAACACGGGGAAGGCCTAGGGTAGCCTATACTGTACATAAGATGGCCTAAAGATTAGGCCCCTCTGCATAGCATTCAGTGATTTTGCATGCAGTAATTTCAACACTGACCTTGATCTAGCCTAGTTTGGCTATTTAAAGCTACTTTTATTGCCAAAAACAACACAATGTAAAATGAACTATAACAAACAATAAAGGACTTCACACAAAGTAGGCCTACTATTTCACTGACTATAACAAATAATAATTATGTAGGAAGTTTAGAACCCAGAGTTGACCTGCACACTACAAAAGTGCACCGAATTCAACATAAATGATTCAATACACTTGAGGAGGTATGAGTCCTTTCTTTTTCCAGATATCTTAGGTTTTGCCGTAGTATCGTTCAGTATCGGCATCGCGGATATTTATGGCAGGTATCGCATCGAAGTCATAATTTTGGTATCGTGGACAACACTAGTTAGTAGATTTATTAATTCCTGAATAAAAGTAACAAAAAAAAAGTCCTTCCACAACTAACCTTGTCTTTGATCTTAGGGAAATGCCAGAGGCCCAGTTAAAGAGGTGGTCAATATTAATCTGTTCTTGTACTCTGTGTAGTCGCCTCCTCTCTTCCTAACGCTGAGTCCTTCCACTCCTCGAACCACTGTGTAGTTCACCATGGTCAGGACAGTCATGCAGGATTTACCTACCAAGATAAGCAGGACAGTTAGCATCACAAGAATGTGGAAGCTTTCATGAAATGCAAAAAAAATCGGCCTTATACCACGCCTATAATAAGGTTAATAAAAAGGGACCCAAATGATTCTGAGATGTGTGTGTTGCATACAGTCTCACCTGGGTGTCTGATTTTAGAGGCAGGGTCTTTGGCAGATGGGAAGGTGATAGCAAATAATTTATCCATCCTGAGACATAAAATCCAATTCAGTTCTGTCCAATTTAATTTAATACCAGCCTGTATCATTAAATTGTATTAAAGGCATTATATAAGTCATATAATATATGGACAAATATACCCTTAATGTGTTGCCTAAATTGGCTAATTTGGGGATATATTAGTTCCTTCTTGTAGCTCCACTTCTGACATGTGTGTACTCTATCCATTCTTTTCTAATCACTGGTCAAGGTACTCCATGATTTGTCTATGTCGTTCTCCTTGAAGAGCCATAAAGTGGTTTGGCATGGATGTCGGCTCTTTAGCAGTGCCATCGAAACCACAGAAAAAGGAGCACTTAAGCTTTGCCAGGTTTTCATCATTTGGGCATGTGTCTGGATATCTGCAAAAAAAAAATAATTAATTCCTGTTCACTTCGATTCAAAAAAAGAGAATGTACATTTATTAGATATTTATGATTCACTGTTTTAAATTACCATGTTTTATGTGAATCTGAGGTGGCAGGTCTACTCACCAACATCAA
>NW_025963185.1:0-5813 GCF_017589495.1 Alosa alosa
AACATATCAGATGTGTCAAATGTTGAGATACTCTAGTCTAGATGTTTTAACGTTAATGACTCCTATGATGTATTGCTATTGTCTATCCGAAGTTAAGTGCCTGTTTGGAAGTTAACTGATGGTCACATCAACCAAAAGTCTGATATTGTTTGTACCAAGTGGTCTGTGACGTAAGTTTGTGTGAAAGAATAAGTAGACGAACATCATCTAATGTAAATTCAACATGTATGCTGCTTAATCACAATGCACACTCACTTAACACCGCTGCTGCTAGCAAAACATGATCATATATCTTTGTTTATTTATTCTGTTTTGTTTCCTATATCATAGAGACATCATGAATCCATTACACACTGAATGTCTTGCTGTTCCCTTTGAAACCCTTCAAAAAAATAGGTTAATAACATTTTGTCTTTGTCTTTCTTTGTCTGCTATTATTTTATGGTGATTAATTTTGCCCCATTCCTTTTCCTTCTTCAGCATGCACATTCAGGGGAATCTGGGCCGCTTTATGATGCTGAATTGCAAAGCCTTATATGGGATTTCCTGACCAAAGTAGATGGACTCTGGCAAGTACCTGATTTAGAGCAGGTTGGTATTCTCAGAATATCGCTAAAATGAAATACCACCGGAATTCCCCTTTCATTTCTCTTATTATGACCGCCGCGCAACTAAGCGGCAGTCATAATGGTTTAATCAGATTTTTTTGTCTTTTTTTTTTCTTTTTTCGCATGCCCAAATTTCCGTCAATGATTCCGGGACACTGAAAGACCGGGGTACACGAAAACAGTGGACATGTAACCCCACATGGATAGCATGGAACCATCGTTTTCGTTTTGATCTGTAGCCCCCCGCTGAATTGGACCCCGAAAAGGAGGGTAGGGCAGAACACAGTTTTCTGTGAATATCTCGAAAACCATGTAGGGTTTAGGAGGACCATTTTTTTTTGTATGTTGATCTCAAGGGGCCATGTCAACCCATTCCATAACCACTCATTTCATGTATAGCGCCACCTAGTTAAACACAAAAAAGTAAAAATGAGGTGGTGTAATTGAAGGTATCTGTGACCTAACATAGTCAAAACTGCACAAAATTGGAAGTGTAGGATCATTATGACACCCTATGTATGCACGCCAAGTTTTGTGGAATTTCGTTCATGGGGGCCACACAATAAATTAATTTATGTTACTATACACCAACTGGCCTGTAGGTGGCGGAGACAGTTTTCTGTGAATATCTCGAGAACCGTGGGGCCTAGGAGGTCCACCTTTTTTTTTTTTTGTATGTTGGTCTTAAGGGGCATGTCAACCCATCCCATTACCACTTATTTCATGTATAGCGCCACCTAGTTAAAATTAAAAAGCAAAAATTAGGTGTTTTCATCTCAATATCTCTGGCTGACAAGGTCAAAACTGCACGAAATTAAAAGAGTAGGATCATTATGACACCCTCTGAATGCATGCCAAGTTTTGTGTACTTTCGTTCATGGGGGGCCTTACAATAAAATAATTTATGTGTACATTTAGTGGCGTACACCAACAAGGATTCGGGACACTGAAAGACCGAGGTACACAAAACTTGGTGAGCATGTACCCCACATGGATAGCATGGAACCGTCATTTTCGTTTTCATATGCAGCCCCAGCTGGACTGGACCCCGAAAGGAGGGTAGGGGCAGACACAGTTCTCTGTGAATCTTTTTATGGTATGTTGGTCTCAGGGCCCACATCAACCTGGCTCATAATCACTCATTTGTGATTTGCCCCGGTAAAAATGAAAATCAGTAGGATTAAAAAAAGCCAAAATAAATATTCATCATCATCATCATGGCTGCATTTTCAGTATTGGAAAGTAGTCGTTTGTCCACTAGATGGCGCATCGTTGCAGTGAGGCGTAATTTTGTTGGAAGTTAAAAAGTGGGTTGGAAAAACAATGGGCGCTTCATACAAGGACTGTAATTTACATAGCGAACATCTAATAAGGATAGGGCGATGTTCACATGAAGTGTAATTCCCATTTCTTCTTGAAGCGAAATAAATCTGAGGATGTTTATCGGACATGCTTGGTTTTACTGCAGATACGTTAATCTTGTAATATCAATAAGGACCTAGGTAATGTTACCGTTAAGCGTTGGTTGAGTGATGGAGGCATTTGATTTATTGCATTTTGTAGAAAACTATTAATGCGGTTATACCAAGCAAATGTATAGCAGCACTGTTTGTATCTTCGACTGTCATTTATTGCACGTGCTACAAAATCATTCTGTGCAATGGAAGATTTATAGCGTTACACCGGTCTGATACAGTTTTGCCTATACATGCGTGAGACTGAGGCGCCTGTTTATTTTGTTTTTTAAGTGCGTGCAGGGGTGTGAGAGGGGAATCGATGTGCTTTGATTACAGCTTGGTAGTTGTAGTCTGTGAAATTAAAAAGCACGTGTGTGTGAAGTATCAAACAATGACACCTTCATTTCATTATGGCTGCTTTAGCAAAACACCTTAAGCTACTGTGTAGTGGGTCCCATTTAGAAGTGGCTACTTCATTCACGCTTTCCTTGACTCATGGAGCTGCGTGAATGTTATTACAACTTTTAAACCCGCGATATGACAGTTTAAGTCGCTTGATACTGTAAAGCGCATTAAGCCATTGGTTTCAAAAGGAGATTTTATTTGTGTAAGCCAGCATAGCCTATTGACAATTTATGTTGTCAATAGGCCTATATATAATCCTACCTGTAGCTTAGGGAAGCTAACAACTTTCTATTAGGATCTAGTTTGTTAGTTACCGTTTTGTCAAAACTCCCTGATGCATTTTGCATTTAGAATAGCCAGGCGTGTATATCTCAATCGGAAAATTAAACAATATCAGGTGCCTATGGACTAGGCTGGGTGAACCCAGCCTGATCTGGCCCGCTATTTATTTTTGATTTCTTAAAAGATTGAGCTTGGTCTGATGAAAGCCAGACTAGCCATGGACCTCAGTTAAACAATGCAAGGGAACATGAATCAGCCTATATTTGCACTAACAATAGCGGACAAAAGCTCTTCAACTTTGGCCCGTTAAAATGTGTATGAACAGTCTAGCGGCGCATTTCATCAAGGCCCATTTGGACATGTCAGTTATTTGCACCACTGGTTAGATGTAAAACAGCATTTCGTTTCAGACTAGGCTACTGTTACTTAATTTGTGCATTAACAATAACGTTTCAGACTACTGTTACTTAATTTGTGCATTGACAATAAAAGTATTACATGAACTAAAGATGACTAAAATCTTATGTAGAAGAAGAAACATTCACAAAATCCATCCATCCAAAATGACCTTTGTTTTTGATAGCTGTTGAAGCTTTGACATGGAACTGACAGAGATGTTTTTGTTCATAAATACATAAAAATAAATAAATAAATAACATTATGCTGATACCTTTTGCTTTTCCCAAATACAATGTAGCCCTACAGGTGTAAGTGACCTTTCATCAATCCAGTTGCAATGGATGAACTGTGATGAACTGCCTTACTTGTGATTGTTTAGAGATTTTAAAGGTTTTATAACAATTCTACATCTTCTTTGGCTATTCTACAATCTATTCACCTTTTCAGCACCAGTAGGGTACTTTCTGTGCAGCCTTTTACACACACACACTCAGGCATGCCAAACAAGCATACACAAAAAAGTTTCAAAGTGGGGGGGATGGAGTAAAATATGGAGACAAATTGAAGTGTGATTTATTTTCGCGGAACGGATGTACAGGACTGAGTGGCGGTCATATTTTGTACCGCTATGCGGTACATCTAGTTCCATCATGCAATAGTATAGCTGGACCATATATGACTAATTGATTTTCCTTTCTCCTCTTTTTTTTTAAACTGATGGACAGACAGCGTCTTGGCTAGGTGCTGCCCCTTCTGCTGTGGACATCTGCCTGCAGCCTCTTGATAATCCAGAAGATTTGAGGAATCTGCTTCAGTGTAATAACCAGTTTAAGCCTAGCACTAGTAGTATGCATGGTAAGTCTGTGTCTGATGACATCGATCTACACACACAAACAAACTGGTAATTAAAAGTCATAATGTTCATAGTAAGGAACAAGTTTATACTTTTACCTTTTATATATATTTTATATATATTTTATCGATTCTTTAGATGGCCCTCCATCAGAAACACCAATACCCAATGAAATAGCCTTCCTTGACCAAGAACAAAACTGTCCTTTGTCATACTAGTAGTTCTCATACAGAGTATTTGGAAGCTGTAGCTGCCATATCAACCACTCCTTTGGCTGAAGATAGTCATGAAAATTATAATGATGACAATTGTGACAACAATGACGGTGACAGTGACACACACAGTAATCCAGCCATAGCACAAATCCAGTGTTCTGTGGGACCTGCACGTGTTCCAAATGGAGAGAAGGCTTCAATGGATGAGGACAGGCAGACGATGGAGAGGGAGACGTCTAGCCCCGACAGCCCATGTGAAGAAGCAGGCAGAGTGCAGCGGGCAGACCTCTTCTTGCGTCCTCTGAATGATTGCACAAGGGTCAGAGAGCAAGTGTCTGAGCATGAGGAAGTATTGCAGAGAAATGCTGTAAAAAAGGACACTTATTTGCAACACAGTGATCCTGTGTTACTTCCTGCTTCCGCCATTGTCCACTCCTCCCCTTGTGTAGCGCAAGGTCACTCCGCTAAAACTGTTCGCAAGAAGGCGAGTACAGTGAACATTGTGGAATGGGTCTCCCAAATAATGGACAAGGGCGTCTCTCTTCCGGTTCTGCCCCCTCTGCCTCCTGGTTCCAGTGTTAAGAAGGTTAAGCTCAATCGTACATGCCGTAAGGAAGTTGGGCCCATTTCACAGCCCAAGAGCGATAAGAAAATGGTGCACAAGGACAAGGCTGCCCAGCGCACAAAAGTAATTCCAAAACAGTGTGTGCACTTAGTGCTGAAGAGAGACAAGAAAGAGGTGAAGGTTACCCGGCACACTAAGAAGATTCCAGAACCGTACGTGTGCTCAAGAGTGCGGAAAGGTCTTCAGGACAAAAGCCAGGATGGAGGCGCACGAACGCAGTCACAAGAACGTGCGTCCGATCCAGTGCCCAGAGTGCGGGCGGCGCTTCTCCTGCCTCAGCTACCTGACCAAGCACCGGCGCACGCACACGGGGGAGAAACCCTTCAAGTGTGCCGTGTGCGGCAAGGGCTTCTCGCAGCAGGGCTACCGGAAGATCCACCAGGCAAGCCACGTCGCCCAGCACCTCTTCTCCTGCTCACACTGCCCCAAGACCTTCCCCCGCGCCTTCCACGCGATGCACGAAGCTTGCACTGGCGCTTAATGACCCCTACGGTGCCAAGATGGTGACCCGAAGCTTCATCACCCCCTCCATGCTCCGCCGACACCGCGGGTACCACGAAGGCGAGCGCAAGTTTCTGTGCAGCGTGTGCGGTCGCACCTTCGTCTACGCGTCCGACCAGCTGGGCCACGAGCGACCGCCGGAGCTGGCGTGCTGCTCCGTCTGCTGCAAGGTCCTCTCGGAAAAGTACTCGCTCAAGCTCCACATGCGGCTGCACACCGGCGAGCGGCCGTACAGCTGTGCCGAGTGCGGCCGGGCCTTTGGCTTCCGGGAGAACCTCAAGCGTCACGTGCGTCGCCTGCACACAGGCGAGAGGCCGTTCCCCTGCCAGATGTGCGGCAAGACGTTCAAGCAGTCTAGATCCAACCTCCACATGCCAGGGGCTGCCACCGCAAGGGAGAAGCCCTAATGAGTGTGACCACTGTGAGAGGACCTTCAGGACGTCCAGCCTCCTGAAAGTGCACCAGAGG
>NW_025963186.1:0-5804 GCF_017589495.1 Alosa alosa
AAATGTGTCAAAATCCGTCATTTTCCTGACCCCGGACCTTATGTGAAAACTAAGAAAATCTGAAAAGTACGACAAAAATAAGACCAATTTTGTTTTTCACTTTTGTTTTGCCACAGATCATGCATTTCACATGTCTAGGCGTGAAGTAAAACATAATTTGGACAATATCTGACATATTTTGAAATGTGTCAAAATCCGTCTTTTTCCTGACCCGGACCTTATGTGAAAACTAAGAAAATCTGAAAAGTACGACAAAAATAAGACCAATTTTGTTTTCACTTTTGTTTGCCACAGATCATGCATTTCACATGTCTAGACGTGAAGTAAAACATAATTTGGACAATATCTGACATATTTTTGAAATGTGTCAAAATCCGTCATTTTTCCTGACCCGGACCTTATGTGAAAACTAAGAAAATCTGAAAAGTCACGACAAAAATAAGACCAATTTTGTTTTTCACTTTTGTTTGCCACAGATCATGCATTTCACATGTCTAGACGTGAAGTAAAACATAATTTGGACAATATCTGACATATTTTGAAATGTGTCAAAATCCGTCTTTTTTCCTGACCCGGACCTTATGTGAAAACTAAGAAAATCTGAAAAAAAGTACGACAAAAATAAGACCAATTTTGTTTTTCACTTTTGTTTGCCACAGATCATGCATTTCACATGTCTAGACGTGAAGTAAAACATAATTTGGACAATATCTGACATATTTTGAAATGTGTCAAAATCCGTCATTTTTCCTGACCCCGGACCTTATGTGAAAACTAAGAAAATCTGAAAAGTCACGACAAAAAAAATAAGACCAATTTTGTTTTCACTTTTTTTTGCCACAGATCATGCATTTCACATGTCTAGGCGTGAAGTAAAACATAATTTGGACAATATCTGACATATTTTGAAATGTGTCAAAATCCGTCTTTTTTTCCTGACCCGGACCTTATGTGAAAACTAAGAAAATCTGAAAAGTCACGACAAAAATAAGACCAATTTTGTTTTCACTTTTGTTTTGCCACAGATCATGCATTTCACATGTCTAGGCGTGAAGTAAAACATAATTTGGACAATATCTGACATATTTTTGAAATGTGTCAAAATCCGTCATTTTTTTCCTGACCCGGACCTTATGTGAAAACTAAGAAAATCTGAAAAAATACGACAAAAATAAGACCAAATTTTGTTTTCACTTTTGTTTGCCACAGATCATGCATTTCACATGTCTAGACGTGAAGTAAAACATAATTTGGACAATATCTGACATATTTTTGAAATGTGTCAAAATCCGTCTTTTTTCCTGACCCCGGACCTTATGTGAAAACTAAGAAAATCTGAAAAGTCACGACAAAAATAAGACCAATTTTTTTTCACTTTTGTTTGCCACAGATCATGCATTTCACATGTCTAGGCGTGAAGTAAAACATAATTTGGACAATATCTGACATATTTTTGAAATGTGTCAAAATCCGTCTTTTTTCCTGACCCCGGACCTTATGTGAAAACTAAGAAAATCTGAAAAAATACGACAAAAATAAGACCAATTTTGTTTTTCACTTTTGTTTGCCACAGATCATGCATTTCACATGTCTAGACGTGAAGTAAAACATAATTTGGACAATATCTGACATATTTTGAAATGTGTCAAAATCCGTCATTTTTCCTGACCCCGGACCTTATGTGAAAACTAAGAAAATCTGAAAAGTACGACAAAAATAAGACCAATTTTGTTTTTCACTTTTGTTTTGCCACAGATCATGCATTTCACATGTCTAGACGTGAAGTAAAACATAATTTGGACAATATCTGACATATTTTTGAAATGTGTCAAAATCCGTCTTTTTCCTGACCCGGACCTTATGTGAAAACTAAGAAAATCTGAAAAATACGACAAAAATAAGACCAAATTTTTTGTTTTTTCACTTTTGTTTTGCCACAGATCATGCATTTCACATGTCTAGACGTGAAGTAAAACATAATTTGGACAATATCTGACATATTTTGAAATGTGTCAAAATCCGTCTTTTTTCCTGACCCCGGACCTTATGTGAAAACTAAGAAAATCTGAAAAGTACGACAAAAATAAGACCAATTTTGTTTTTCACTTTTGTTTTGCCACAGATCATGCATTTCACATGTCTAGACGTGAAGTAAAACATAATTTGGACAATATCTGACATATTTTGAAATGTGTCAAAATCCGTCTTTTTCCTGACCCGGACCTTATGTGAAAACTAAGAAAATCTGAAAAAATACGACAAAAATAAGACCAATTTTGTTTTTCACTTTTGTTTTGCCACAGATCATGCATTTCACATGTCTAGGCGTGAAGTAAAACATAATTTGGACAATATCTGACATATTTTTGAAATGTGTCAAAATCCGTCATTTTTCCTGACCCCGGACCTTATGTGAAAACTAAGAAAATCTGAAAAAATACGACAAAAATAAGACCAATTTTGTTTTCACTTTTGTTTTGCCACAGATCATGCATTTCACATGTCTAGGCGTGAAGTAAAACATAATTTGGACAATATCTGACATATTTTGAAATGTGTCAAAATCCGTCTTTTTCCTGACCCCGGACCTTATGTGAAAACTAAGAAAATCTGAAAAGTCACGACAAAAATAAGACCAAATTTTGTTTTTCACTTTTGTTTGCCACAGATCATGCATTTCACATGTCTAGACGTGAAGTAAAACATAATTTGGACAATATCTGACATATTTTTGAAATGTGTCAAAATCCGTCTTTTTTCCTGACCCCGGACCTTATGTGAAAACTAAGAAAATCTGAAAAGTACGACAAAAATAAGACCAATTTTGTTTTTTCACTTTTTTTTGCCACAGATCATGCATTTCACATGTCTAGACGTGAAGTAAAACATAATTTGGACAATATCTGACATATTTTGAAATGTGTCAAAATCCGTCATTTTTCCTGACCCGGACCTTATGTGAAAACTAAGAAAATCTGAAAAGTACGACAAAAATAAGACCAATTTTGTTTTTCACTTTTGTTTGCCACAGATCATGCATTTCACATGTCTAGACGTGAAGTAAAACATAATTTGGACAATATCTGACATATTTTGAAATGTGTCAAAATCCGTCTTTTTCCTGACCCCGGACCTTATGTGAAAACTAAGAAAATCTGAAAAGTACGACAAAAATAAGACCAATTTTGTTTTTCACTTTTGTTTGCCACAGATCATGCATTTCACATGTCTAGACGTGAAGTAAAACATAATTTGGACAATATCTGACATATTTTTGAAATGTGTCAAAATCCGTCTTTTTTCCTGACCCCGGACCTTATGTGAAAACTAAGAAAATCTGAAAAGTCACGACAAAAATAAGACCAATTTTGTTTTTCACTTTTGTTTTGCCACAGATCATGCATTTCACATGTCTAGGCGTGAAGTAAAACATAATTTGGACAATATCTGACATATTTTTGAAATGTGTCAAAATCCGTTTTTTCCTGACCCCGGACCTTATGTTATGTTAAAACTAAGAAAATCTGAAAAGTACGACAAAAATAAGACCAATTTTGTTTTTCACTTTTTGTTTGCCACAGATCATGCATTTCACATGTCTAGGCGTGAAGTAAAACATAATTTGGACAATATCTGACATATTTTGAAATGTGTCAAAATCCGTCATTTTTTTTCCTGACCCCGGACCTTATGTGAAAACTAAGAAAATCTGAAAAGTCACGACAAAAATAAGACCAATTTTGTTTTTCACTTTTGTTTTGCCACAGATCATGCATTTCACATGTCTAGGCGTGAAGTAAAACATAATTTGGACAATATCTGACATATTTTTGAAATGTGTCAAAATCCGTCATTTTTTCCTGACCCCGGACCTTATGTGAAAACTAAGAAAATCTGAAAAGTACGACAAAAATAAGACCAATTTTGTTTTTCACTTTTGTTTTGCCACAGATCATGCATTTCACATGTCTAGGCGTGAAGTAAAACATAATTTGGACAATATCTGACATATTTTTGAAATGTGTCAAAATCCGTCTTTTTCCTGACCCCGGACCTTATGTGAAAACTAAGAAAATCTGAAAAGTACGACAAAAATAAGACCAATTTTTGTTTTCACTTTTGTTTGCCACAGATCATGCATTTCACATGTCTAGACGTGAAGTAAAACATAATTTGGACAATATCTGACATATTTTGAAATGTGTCAAAATCCGTCTTTTTCCTGACCCCGGACCTTATGTGAAAACTAAGAAAATCTGAAAAGTACGACAAAAATAAGACCAATTTTGTTTTTCACTTTTGTTTGCCACAGATCATGCATTTCACATGTCTAGACGTGAAGTAAAACATAATTTGGACAATATCTGACATATTTTGAAATGTGTCAAAATCCGTCATTTTTCCTGACCCGTCATTTTTCCTGACCCCGGACCTTATGTGAAAACTAAGAAAATCTGAAAAGTACGACAAAAATAAGACCAATTTTGTTTTTCACTTTTGTTTGCCACAGATCATGCATTTCACATGTCTAGGCGTGAAGTAAAACATAATTTGGACAATATCTGACATATTTTTGAAATGTGTCAAAATCCGTCTTTTTTCCTGACCCCGGACCTTATGTGAAAACTAAGAAAATCTGAAAAATACGACAAAAATAAGACCAATTTTGTTTTTCACTTTTGTTTGCCACAGATCATGCATTTCACATGTCTAGGCGTGAAGTAAAACATAATTTGGACAATATCTGACATATTTTTGAAATGTGTCAAAATCCGTCTTTTTCCTGACCCGGACCTTATGTGAAAACTAAGAAAATCTGAAAAGTACGACAAAAATAAGACCAATTTTGTTTTTCACTTTTGTTTGCCACAGATCATGCATTTCACATGTCTAGACGTGAAGTAAAACATAATTTGGACAATATCTGACATATTTTTGAAATGTGTCAAAATCCGTCGTCTTTTTCCTGACCCGGACCTTATGTGAAAACTAAGAAAATCTGAAAAGTCACGACAAAAATAAGACCAAATTTTGTTTTCACTTTTGTTTTGCCACAGATCATGCATTTCACATGTCTAGGCGTGAAGTAAAACATAATTTGGACAATATCTGACATATTTTTGAAATGTGTCAAAATCCGTCTTTTCCTGACCCCGGACCTTATGTGAAAACTAAGAAAATCTGAAAAAAGTACGACAAAAATAAGACCAATTTTGTTTTTCACTTTTGTTTTGCCACAGATCATGCATTTCACATGTCTAGGCGTGAAGTAAAACATAATTTGGACAATATCTGACATATTTTGAAATGTGTCAAAATCCGTCTTTTTCCTGACCCCGGACCTTATGTGAAAACTAAGAAAATCTGAAAAGTACGACAAAAATAAGACCAATTTTGTTTTCACTTTTGTTTGCCACAGATCATGCATTTCACATGTCTAGACGTGAAGTAAAACATAATTTGGACAATATCTGACATATTTTGAAATGTGTCAAAATCCGTCATTTTTTCCTGACCCGGACCTTATGTGAAAACTAAGAAAATCTGAAAAGTACGACAAAAATAAGACCAATTTTGTTTTTCACTTTTGTTTGCCACAGATCATGCATTTCACATGTCTAGACGTGAAGTAAAACATAATTTGGACAATATCTGACATATTTTGAAATGTGTCAAAATCCGTCTTTTTTCCTGACCCGGACCTTATGTGAAAACTAAGAAAATCTGAAAAATCGACGACAAAAATAAGACCAATTTTGTTTTTCACTTTTGTTTTGCCACAGATCATGCATTTCACATGTCTA
>NW_025963187.1:0-5782 GCF_017589495.1 Alosa alosa
TTCACATAAGGTCGGGGTCAGGAAAAAAGACAGATTTTGACAAATTTCAAAATATGTCAGATATTGTCAAATTATTTTTAATTCCGTCTAGACATTTGAAATGCATGATCTATGGCAAAAAAAGTGAAAAAAAAATTGGTCTGATTTTTTTCGGACTTTTCAGATTTTCTTAGTTTTCACATAAGGTCGGGGTCAGGAAAAAAAAGACAGATTTTGACAAATTTCAAAATATGTCAGATATTGTCCAAATTATTTTTTAATTCCGTCTAGACATTTGAAATGCATGATCTATGGCAAAAAAAGTGAAAAAAAAATTGGTCTGATTTTTTGGGACTTTTCAGATTTTCTTAGTTTTTCACATAAGGTCGGGGTCAGGAAAAAAAAAGATTTTGACAAATTTCAAAATATGTCAGATATTGTCAAATTATTTTTTAATTCCGTCTAGACATTTGAAATGCATGATCTATGGCAAAAAAGTGAAAAAAAAAATTGGTCTGATTTTTTTAGGACTTTTCAGATTTTCTTAGTTTTCACATAAGGTCGGGGTCAGGAAAAAAGACAGATTTTGACAAATTTCAAAATATGTCAGATATTGTCAAATTATTTTTTAATTCCGTCTAGACATTTGAAATGCATGATCTATGGCAAAAAAAGTGAAAAAAAAATTGGTCTGATTTTTTTAGGACTTTTCAGATTTTCTTAGTTTTCACATAAGGTCGGGGTCAGGAAAAAAAGACAGATTTTGACAAATTTCAAAATATGTCAGATATTGTCCAAATTATTTTTTAATTCCGTCTAGACATTTGAAATGCATGATCTATGGCAAAAAAGTGAAAAAAAAAATTGGTCTGATTTTTCGGACTTTTCAGATTTTCTTAGTTTTCACATAAGGTCGGGGTCAGAAAAAAAGACAGATTTTGACAAATTTCAAAATATGTCAGATATTGTCCAAATTATTTTTTTTAATTCCGTCTAGACATTTGAAATGCATGATCTATGGCAAAAAAAGTGAAAAAAAAATTGGTCTGATTTTTTTAGGACTTTTCAGATTTTCTTAGTTTTCACATAAGGTCGGGGTCAGGAAAAAAGACAGATTTTGACAAATTTCAAAATATGTCAGATATTGTCCAAATTATTTTTTAATTCCGTCTAGACATTTGAAATGCATGATCTATGGCAAAAAAAAGTGAAAAAAAAATTGGTCTGATTTTTTTTCGGACTTTTCAGATTTTCTTAGTTTTCACATAAGGTCGGGGTCAGGAAAAAAGACAGATTTTGACAAATTTCAAAATATGTCAGATATTGTCAAATTATTTTTTAATTCCGTCTAGACATTTGAAATGCATGATCTATGGCAAAAAAGTGAAAAAAAAATTGGTCTGATTTTTTTTAGGACTTTTCAGATTTTCTTAGTTTTCACATAAGGTCGGGGTCAGGAAAAAAAGACAGATTTTGACAAATTTCAAAATATGTCAGATATTGTCCAAATTATTTTTAATTCCGTCTAGACATTTGAAATGCATGATCTATGGCAAAAAAAGTGAAAAAAAAAATTGGTCTGATTTTTGGACTTTTCAGATTTTCTTAGTTTTCACATAAGGTCGGGGTCAGGAAAAAAGACAGATTTTGACAAATTTCAAAATATGTCAGATATTGTCAAATTATTTTTTAATTCCGTCTAGACATTTTGAAATGCATGATCTATGCAAAAAAAAGTGAAAAAAAAATTGGTCTGATTTTTTAGGACTTTTCAGATTTTCTTAGTTTTTTCACATAAGGTCGGGGTCAGGAAAAAAGACAGATTTTGACAAATTTCAAAATATGTCAGATATTGTCCAAATTATTTTTTAATTCCGTCTAGACATTTGAAATGCATGATCTATGGCAAAAAAAAGTGAAAAAAAAATTGGTCTGATTTTTTAGGACTTTTCAGATTTTCTTAGTTTTCACATAAGGTCGGGGTCAGGAAAAAAAGACAGATTTTGACAAATTTCAAAATATGTCAGATATTATCCAAATTATTTTTTAATTCACGTCTAGACATTTGAAATGCATGATCTATGGCAAAAAAAAGTGAAAAAAAAATTGGTCTGATTTTTTTCGGACTTTTCAGATTTTCTTAGTTTTTCACATAAGGTCGGGGTCAGGAAAAAGACAGATTTTGACAAATTTCAAAATATGTCAGATATTGTCAAATTATTTTTTAATTCCGTCTAGACATTTGAAATGCATGATCTATGGCAAAAAAAAAGTGAAAAAAAATTGGTCTGATTTTTTCGGACTTTTCAGATTTTCTTAGTTTTCACATAAGGTCGGGGTCAGGAAAAAAAGACAGATTTTGACAAATTTCAAAATATGTCAGATATTGTCAAATTATTTTTTATTTCCGTCTAGACATTTGAAATGCATGATCTATGGCAAAAAAGTGAAAAAAAAATTGGTCTGATTTTTTTTTAGGACTTTTCAGATTTTCTTAGTTTTCACATAAGGTCGGGGTCAGGAAAAAAAGACAGATTTTGACAAATTTCAAAATATGTCAGATATTGTCAAATTATTTTTTAATTCCGTCTAGACATTTGAAATGCATGATCTATGGCAAAAAAAGTGAAAAAAAAATTGGTCTGATTTTTTTAGGACTTTTCAGATTTTCTTAGTTTTCACATAAGGTCGGGGTCAGAAAAAAAGACAGATTTTGACAAATTTCAAAATATGTCAGATATTGTCCAAATTATTTTTTTAATTCACGTCTAGACATTTGAAATGCATGATCTATGGCAAAAAAAAAAGTGAAAAAAAAAATTGGTCTGATTTTTTTCGGACTTTTCAGATTTTCTTAGTTTTCACATAAGGTCGGGGTCAGGAAAAAAGACAGATTTTGACAAATTTCAAAATATGTCAGATATTGTCCAAAATTTTTTTAATTCCGTCTAGACATTTGAAATGCATGATCTATGGCAAAAAAGTGAAAAAAAAAATTGGTCTGATTTTTTTAGGACTTTTCAGATTTTCTTAGACAGATTTTTTTTTCACATAAGGTCGGGGTCAGGGAAAAAGACAGATTTTGACAAATTTCAAAATATGTCAGATATTGTCAAATTATTTTTTAATTCCGTCTAGACATTTGAAATGCATGATCTATGGCAAAAAAAGTGAAAAAAAAAATTGGTCTGATTTTTTTCGGACTTTTCAGATTTTCTTAGTTTTCACATAAGGTTCGGGGTCAGGAAAAAAGACAGATTTTGACAAATTTCAAAATATGTCAGATATTGTCAAATTATTTTTAATTCCGTCTAGACATTTGAAATGCATGATCTATGGCAAAAAAGTGAAAAAAAAAAATTGGTCTGATTTTTTCGGACTTTTCAGATTTTCTTAGTTTTCACATAAGGTCGGGGTCAGGAAAAAAGACAGATTTTGACAAATTTCAAAATATGTCAGATATTGTCAAATTATTTTTTAATTCCGTCTAGACATTTGAAATGCATGATCTATGGCAAAAAAAGTGAAAAAAAAATTGGTCTGATTTTTTTTCGGACTTTTCAGATTTTCTTAGTTTTCACATAAGGTCGGGGTCAGGAAAAAGACAGATTTTGACAAATTTCAAAATATGTCAGATATTGTCAAATTATTTTTTTAATTCCGTCTAGACATTTGAAATGCATGATCTATGGCAAAAAAAGTGAAAAAAAAAAATTGGTCTGATTTTTTTTTAGGACTTTTCAGATTTTCTTAGTTTTCACATAAGGTCGGGGTCAGGAAAAAAGACAGATTTTGACAAATTTCAAAATATGTCAGATATTGTCAAATTATTTTTTAATTCCGTCTAGACATGTGAAATGCATGATCTATGGCAAAAAAAGTGAAAAAAAAATTGGTCTGATTTTTTTCGGACTTTTCAGATTTTCTTAGTTTTCACATAAGGTCTGGGGTCAGGAAAAAAGACAGATTTTGACAAATTTCAAAATATGTCAGATATTGTCCAAATTATTTTTTAATTCACGTCTAGACATTTGAAATGCATGATCTATGGCAAAAAAGTGAAAAAAAAAAATTGGTCTGATTTTTTTTAGGACTTTTCAGATTTTCTTAGTTTTCACATAAGGTCGGGGTCAGGAAAAAAAGACAGATTTTGACAAATTTCAAAATATGTCAGATATTGTCCAAATTATTTTTTAATTCCGTCTAGACATTTGAAATGCATGATCTATGGCAAAAAAAGTGAAAAAAAATTGGTCTTTTTTTAGGACTTTTCAGATTTTCTTAGTTTTTCACATAAGGTCGGGGTCAGGAAAAAAGACAGATTTTGACAAATTTCAAAATATGTCAGATATTGTCCAAATTATTTTTTAATTCACGTCTAGACATTTGAAATGCATGATCTATGGCAATAAAGTGAAAAAAAAAAATTGGTCTGATTTTTTTTAGGACTTTTCAGATTTTCTTAGTTTTCACATAAGGTCGGGGTCAGGAAAAAGACAGATTTTGACAAATTTCAAAATATGTCAGATATTGTCAAATTATTTTTTAATTCCGTCTAGACATTTGAAATGCATGATCTATGGCAAAAAAGTGAAAAAAAAAATTGGTCTGATTTTTTTCGGACTTTTCAGATTTTGACAAATTTCAAAATATGTCAGATATTGTCCAAATTATTTTTTAATTCACGTCTAGACATTTGAAATGCATGATCTATGGCAAAAAAAGTGAAAAAAAAATTGGTCTGATTTTTTTCGGACTTTTCAGATTTTCTTAGTTTTCACATAAGGTCGGGGTAAAAAAAAAAAGACAGATTTTGACAAATTTCAAAATATGTCAGATATTGTCCAAATTATTTTTAATTCCGTCTAGACATTTGAAATGCATGATCTATGGCAAAAAAAGTGAAAAAAAAATTGGTCTGATTTTTTCCGGACTTTTCAGATTTTCTTAGTTTTCACATAAGGTCCGGGGTCAGGAAAAAAGACAGATTTTGACAAATTTCAAAATATGTCAGATATTGTCCAAATTATTTTTTAATTCACGTCTAGACATTTGAAATGCATGATCTATGGCAAAAAAAGTGAAAAAAAAATTGGTCTGATATTTTTTCGGACTTTTCAGATTTTCTTAGTTTTCACATAAGGTCGGGGTCAGGGAAAAAGACAGATTTTGACAAATTTCAAAATATGTCAGATATTGTCCAAATTATTTTTTAATTCCGTCTAGACATTTGAAATGCATGATCTATGGCAAAAAAAGTGAAAAAAAAAAAATTGGTCTGATTTTTTTGGACTTTTCAGATTTTCTTAGTTTTCACATAAGGTCGGGGTCAGGAAAAAGACAGATTTTGACAAATTTCAAAATATGTCAGATATTGTCAAATTATTTTTTAATTCCGTCTAGACATTTGAAATGCATGATCTATGGCAAAAAAAGTGAAAAAAAAAATTGGTCTGATTTTTTTCGGACTTTTCAGATTTTCTTAGTTTTCACATAAGGTCGGGGTCAGGAAAAAAGACAGATTTTGACAAATTTCAAAATATGTCAGATATTGTCAAATTATTTTTAATTCCGTCTAGACATGTGAAATGCATGATCTATGGCAAAAAAGTGAAAAAAAATTGGTCTGATTTTTTTCGGACTTTTCAGATTTTCTTAGTTTTCACATAAGGTCGGGGTCAGGAAAAAAAAGACAGATTTTGACAAATTTCAAAATATGTCAGATATTGTCCAAATTATTTTTTAATTCCGTCTAGACATTTGAAATTTTTCGGACTTTTCAGATTTTCTTAGTTTTCACATA
>NW_025963188.1:0-5762 GCF_017589495.1 Alosa alosa
CTAGACATCAAGAGTTCAAGCTTCAGCTCCCCATGTGGGGTCCACATGCCAAAGGGTTTGAGTCCTGATCCCACCCCATCTCTCTCTCTCTCTCTCTCTCTCTCTCTCTCTCTCTCACTCACTTCAAGCTCCTAGATCAAACAAATAGCCTAATAGCCTATTGACATCAATCCATATGGATGCTTATCTTGCCATCACTTGTCATTTCATTGATGGTGATAACAAATTGTCCACCATTTTATTATCTGGGGAAGTTCCCAGAGAGGCATCGGCAGCCAACATAGCTGCTACAAAGACTTCTGTCATGTGGAGGAATGGGGGATTCTGGGAAGGTGAGATGCCTTGTGACTGATGGTGCTGCAAACATGATGGCATGTGGGACTGTGTTGCCAGTCAGGCGCAGCATTTGTATTGGCCATATGCTTTAAAGCTGGTTGTGAAAGCCATTGACCAGACACGGGGTCTTGAAAGAAATCAGGGGCAAGGCCAGGAAGATTGCGGCCCTATTTCAGGACCAGCACGTGGCCAGAGAGCAGAAGCTGGCTCCTCAGCATCCAGCAGCAGATGGGGATGCCCACTCACAAGCTTGTGCAGGAAGTGGACCTGCGCTGGAACAGCACCTACCACATGATGTCCAGGCTGCACGAGCAGAGGGAACCAGTCGGTGCTGCAGTGGTGTCACTGTGCACCCATTTGGCTGGCTCTGACCTCTGCTGAGTACCAGAGCATGTCTGAATGCCTTGGAGCATTGTCTCCCCTAAAAGAGGCAACGGTGGAGCTGTCAGCAGAAAACACTGTCTCTGGCTCCACAAGTGTTCCCCTTGTGCGAATGCTGAGGCCATAACTTCCACACAGCGGGAGGTGAAGGGTGAGATGGCTAAGCAGCTCTGCAACAACCTCACGCTGCTCATGACTGAAAGGTTGAGTCACTCTGAGACAACCAGTCAACACTCCCTGGCCACTCTCCTGGATCCCACGATTCAAAACAATGGGGTTTTGCAATTCAGGGAATTCCCAAAATGCTGTGAGAAGGCTCACGGCCGAATGTTCTGCTCTTTTAAGAGACAGCACTCCACCTGACCCAGAAGCACAAGAGCCTGCTGAATCCTCAGGTATGAATCTATGGTCAATATTGCCATGTTTATATTGTATTTTTGTAACGCATTGTTTTGTGTCCCCATTCAGGAACTGGCCTTTGGGATTTGCTGGACCCACATGTTTCAGAGACCAGGAAGGTGAAAAGTGCCACTGCAAATGCCACTGTAGAGGTGCAGCAGTACTTGAGTGAGCCAAACATCCCACGCTCAGAAGACCCACTCCAGTTTTGGGCTCAGCACAAACCGTCTATCCTCATTTGGATGTGCTGGCCCCAAATATTCTGTGCACACCAGCCTCCTCTGTGCCATGTGAGCGGTTTTATTTCTAAAGCTGGTGAAGTGGTCAGCAAGAAGAGAAACAGACTCAGCCCTGGCACAGTGGAGCACATTCTATTACTGAATAAAAATGACATTTCATTTCTGTTCCCACAAACTCGTCACCAAGCACAATCATATCCCCCTGAACTGTCCACGAGCACTGTTATTGTCCATAAGCACCATCACTGACCTGTTAATTTCTGTTCCCACAAACTCGTCACCAAGCACTGCTATTATATGTCCTCAAGCACCATCACTGTGGCACAGTGGAGCACATTCCATTACTGAATAAAAATGACATTTCATTTCTGTTCCCACAAACTCGTCACCAAGCACTGCTATTATATGTCCTCAAGCACCATCACTGTGGCACAGTGGAGCACATTCTATTACTGAATAAAAATGACATTTCATTTCTGTTCCCACAAACTCGTCACCAAGCACAATCATATCCCCCTGACCTGTCCATGAGCACTAACCTGTCCATAAGCACCATCACTGACCTGTCCACGAGCACTGTTATTGTCCATAAGCACCATCACTGACCTGTCCACGAGCACTGTTATTGTCCACCATCACTGACCTGTCCACAAGCGCTGTTATTGTCCATAAGCACCATCACTGACCTGTCCACGAGCACTGTTATTGTCCACCATCACTGACCTGTCCACAAGCACTGTTATTGTCCATAAGCACCATCACTGACCTGTCCACGAGCACTGTTATTGTCCATAAGCACCATCACTGACCTGTCCACAAGCACTGTTATTGTCCATAAGCACCATCACTGACCTGTCCACGAGCACTGTTATTGTCCACCATCTGTGTTGCCCCCTGCAGGTAACCCCCAGAACCTAGTCAACGTCAGCCGTTTCTCAGACGTAACCCCAGGCCTAGGCAGTTAAGACCCACGATACCCCCTTGAGGTTATTGTAGATAGCAGGGACCTACTGTCGAGCGAAGTCGCACGTCTTCCCTCTGCAGCGCAGATAACCTATTACTCCTATTTTAAATATCCCCCTCGGAAGTTGATCAGGCTTCCGTGGTGGATTTATTGAGATGTTTATGAAATAAGGAGCAGCTACGCCTAGGTCTCGAACAGTTGGCTAACGTGCGAAGATGTTTGACCCTAGAATTTATCTAGAGACACAGGTTATAGGCTACTTCTTGCTCAGGTTTTATAAGGATGGAGATTTTGTTACCGTACAGCAGTACTAAAGTCCAACTAACCCAAGTCTTAGACAGAGCAGATGAATAACCACAGAAGGAACCAGTTATCTTACCCTCCTGCTGGAATTCGTAGAAAAACCAAGAAAAGACACAAATACTGCTTGAAGAATTGGATGCCAAGGTTAAATGAGTTCTTTACTTTTCAGCACTTTGGTGATGTTACAAAATGCGGCGTAATATCCACTTGCAGGTTACAATGTTGTAGAAAATGGAAAAAGAGTAAATCCACAAAATAGGAAAATAGTAATCCACACATGGAGAAGAGATTACAATAAACCACAAACGGAGAAAAGGGTAGGCCTACTTAAATACAGTTGCACAAGTAGTTGATTAAAATGTTAGGGGCACACAACATGAACCGTGGCGATTTCCCAAACGAATAAACAGGAGAACTACAATGTCTGGCAATAGCACTTGGGATTACTTTGACCTAGGTAGTAATATTACTACCTAGAGAGAACACACACACTAGAGATGCGCTGATGGGCTATTATTTCAACCATAACTGCATAGCAAAACTTAATCCATCCATCAGCAAAGTTTTTGACCAATTTTCAAAACACGCGCCCGCCATCTGCTGTGTTTTATAATGTAGGCTATATGGGATGTTTTTAATGTAGCCTATATGGGATGCGGCGCTGCTGACGATGAGGCTAAGCTCTTGCCTGTTCTTTCTAGAAAGACTGATCCAATGCAGCAAATATATTAAAAGGCTAAAGTCCTACATTGGCTATGTTGTAGCCTATATCCCCAGAATATCAGCAGCAAACTCAGTCTCTGTCTCGCAAAACAGTCTGATTTCATATCAGAATAACAAATGCATTGTCTTATTAGAAAGCCCGGTGCGACTCTTATCTAAACAGTAGAGCTGTTTTTGGCTGGCTTCTGCAGAACGTGAGCCAGAGCGCAAATAGCGTCAAAAGGCTCCCGCTCTGCTCTGCTCCTGCCGTCTGGTCTGACTGCAGCACGGCGCCTAACTGCAGCACACAAATACATCACTGTGTGGTCATCCAGTCTGATCTCGGAGCAGTGTGTTGATGGCATGAAAAGCTTACGTTCCTATGAAGCAATAGACGCAAGAGAGTCTAGAGAGAGAGACACAAGTACCTACCATCGGAGAAAGGCTCTTAAACAAAAGAAAGCCGGGGAGTGGTTGGGTCAAGTGGGCTTTGAATCTCAGACCATGTCCTATCAAAGCATTAATCACAAAAGCTCATTCCAAACCCAAAACATCTCTCTTCTGTGCAAGACCTTCCTGTCTCTCTCTCTTAATCAGTCAATCCCTCATGTTCTTGTTTTTTTCCCCTCCGCCTCGGATTCAGAAATAATACAATCAATATGGCCATGAAGCAGGGACATCTGGCTGACACAAGGTCGAAGCTAATAAAACGCACATCGGCCTGTTGCCTATAGCCTATTCTGTGTGCCAATATAGCCTATCGTCCAAAATGCTTGATTGCATTGCATTCTCTCACATTTTTAGCTAAATTTTCATGTACCACATCAGCGTTTTTGTTCAGTGAATCTTTTTGTAAATTGCTTTACAATTACCGTCGGGCCCTTGTCAGCAGCCTTCGGCTTGACTCTTGCCACTATTCACTCCTTCGTCTTCAACATTCCCTGTAGAATTTTCAATATTTTTGGCCTCAATGTGTCCAGTTACATAGTCTGTCTGTTCTTAGTCTTGGATTTTGTGAAATAAATGTCTAAATATCACCTGTTTGCTGCAGCTTCGGTCTGCACGTCCTTTTAAAACAGCATCTTTTTCTCTCTCGAGCATTTAATCTGCTGCCGGCTTGTCTCTCCACGTCGTCCAAAATGCTTGACTGCATTGCATTCTCCAATTTTTAGCTACATTTTCATGTACCAAATTTTCATGTATATGTGGCCGTTGGGAGTAAGAACCCAGTTGTACTATACCACAAGATGGTCTGACTACGCCACTCCCATTTATTGGACTGGGATGAGAGACCCAACTAGTACAGTAGACTAAAGATGTACCCCACGCTAGTACTATTCAAGTGAATGAAACAATTGGAGGCTGATGTAGCAAAAGTAATGTAGACATAATTTATTTATGGTCTGCAGAGTTATTAAAATAGGTGCTTCGTACAGGAACAACATTAATGGTAGTAACACATCATGGACACATACATGAGTTCTCGTAGACAAGCCTTCATAGGAGATATTTACACTAAATATTGGGCCGGACCACAGTACTCAATGTTGACAGGAAATCCACATTTAGTTCATCATGAGCACAAGGCTCCAAAAGGATTCAACACACCAAAGACAGCAACCAAGGCTACACTGCATTAACCATAAAGTGCTTTGTTAGTACACACAAATTCTAATCACACCACACAGTGGTCACCTTAATACATTGAGCATTGAGCTCCGCCCACTAGCTACGAGAACCCAAGCAATGGCCACTTAAATTTGAGAACAAGTAAAGTGCGTGAGTGCTACTATGATGATCAGCGAAAGCTGGCACTTTCCCCTGTCCCCCCCATATTGCACACTGCCCAAACACAACAATTTATCTCAATGGTAAAAGATTAATGACCGGAAGAGCTTGACATTAACCCTATAAGTTCATAGGCATGGTATCAATGAATGATAAAAACATACATAAGTTTCATACATGAGAAAACAGTGGCTGGATGTCCAAACAAAGTAAACAAAACGAGAGACGGGGTTCATTCACAAAAGGCTTCTAATAACCTCGTGTGAACAGACACACACAGACGCCGGAGCGCACAGAAGCCAGTGCACACGTATGACGGGGCGCACGGGACCTGGTATAACAACGGGTTTGGCTAGGCCATCCGCCCAAGCACACGGCAGCAATTACAGTATACAAACACCCTGTAACACCAGCACAGTCTGGCCGCGAGAGTGAGAGAGAGTTCCCAGCGGATATCGAGATATTCTAGTTACACGCCCATTCGGCGTTAAATCCAGAGACGCTTCCGTGATTCAATTACTGGTGACTGCGCACAAACCCTTCAACATACGGAACGCCATCACACTGGCCACCAACACTCATCTGTAATCGCGGTTCCACTCCACTCCGTTTCCCTGGCTAAGCAGCTGACTGAAAACACAAGAACCCGC
>NW_025963190.1:0-5749 GCF_017589495.1 Alosa alosa
GTTGGCTAGGGCCGGTCCGTGTATGAATCCCATGGCTATGGTAGCATGTTCATCGCCATTCTGACTCATGAGTTTCCTCTTAGCCCCTTAGTGGTATGGAATGACAGTCTGTTACATTTCCTCACATCGACTCTTGACTGCATGGTTTCCTCTTGGCCTGGTGGCAGTATGGGAATGACAGTCTATTTACATTTCCATCTACAGTCTTAGAGTTGGCTTTCGATCTTGGCCCTTAGTGGCAGTATGGGAGAATGACAGTCTGTTACATTTTTCCATCACACTCTGACTCTTGACTAGCGGGCTTTTTCACTCAGCCTTAGTGGCAGTATGGGAGAATGACAGTCTGTTGCATTTTTCCATCACATACGACTCTTGAGTTAGCGGGTTTCAGTCTTAGCCCTTAGTGGCAGTATGGGAGAATGACAGTCTGTTACATTTTTCCATCACATACGACTCTTGAGTTAGCGGGTTTTCAGTCTTGGCCTTAGTGGCAGTATGGGAGAATGACAGTCTGTTACATGTTCATCACATATGACTCTTGAGTTAAGCCTGGAGGTTTGCTAGGGCTGGAATCATATCTGAACCATAGGTATACCATGGGTTTGAGATTTTTTGACTCTGCTTAAGGCTTTAACCCTTGCGAGGTTAGCTGAAGTGGGGCACAGTGCACCAGTACTTGTCGATTGCTTAAGCCTGGTTGTCGTGGGGGTGGTACCCAGAGAGTGTTGCCACTTTGTGTTTGCGGGCTTAGCATAGAAGTGTTAGCTAGTTTTGATTAAGCGTGTTTAATTTGGGTTAAGTTTAGTGGGTAGGATACAGGAGGTCTGCCCCCAGGCTCACACTGCAGCTGGCAGGGGACAGAGAGAATCTTTGGGTGCCTCTGTGAAATCAGCTGGGGCCTGTGGGTGGGTGTGTGTGTAGGGGGTGCTGCGATGGGTATAGCACAGCATCTAGGCCCAAGCATCTAGGCACAGCATCTAGGCCCAACTTTAATAATAATAATGTAATAATAATAATAAGTTGGGGCCCTCTCAAGCAGCTGGAGCCCTCTCTGGCAGCAACAGGCCCCTCTCTCTGTCCCTCTCTATCACCTGCCTTGTAGCGTGTGTGTGTGTGTGGCTGTGTGCTTGGTGGGGGTCTAAGCGCGGCTCTCTGTGTCTACCCTGCTCCCTAGGCTAAGTTGAGCCCGTCTGAGCACAAGCACTCATCCCAGGCCTCTCCCGGCCGATCCGATCCACAGTAGCTAGTAGGCCTCTCACAAGGCCTTGGCTTAAGCTAATGTGTGTGTGTTTTGGGGGGGGGCTCAGGATTGGGTGAGATTCTAGATTAATTTTGGCCAGCTCCGGACGCGCGCCCGCCACCCGTCTAGCTGTGACCTTGCGTGGCGGAGATAGGCGGTTAGCTAGAGCCAGAATCATTATGTGAATCCATGGCTAAGCGTGACATGTTCATCATCACGACTCTTGACTGCTTGGGTTTTTCACTCTTGGCCCCTTAGTGGCAGTATGGGAGAATGACAGTCTGTTTACATTTTTCCATCACATCACGACTCTTGACTTAATGTAGCAGTATGGGAGAATGACAGTCTTTTACATTTCCATTGGCCTTGACTTAGCGGGTTTCCTCTTGTATGGGCAGTGTGAATGACAGTCTGTTACATTTTCCATCACATCACGAGTCTTGAGTTAAGCTTTTTTCGGTCTTGGCCCCTTAGTGGCGGTATGGGAGAATGACAGTCTGTTACATGTTCATCACATGACTCTTGAGTTAAGCGCCTGGAGGGGGTTTGCTAGGGCGGAATCATATCTGAACCGCAGGTATACCATGGGTTTGAGATTTTTTTTGACTCTGCTTAAGGCTTTAACCCTTAGGAGGTTAGCTTAAGTGGGGCACAGTGCACCAGTACTTATCGGATTGCTAAGCCTGGTTGTCCGTGGGGGGTGGTACCCAGAGGGTGTTTGCCACTTTGTGTTGCGAGACTTAGCATAGAGGGTGTTAGCTAGTTTGATTAAGCGTGTTTAATTTGGTTTAAGTTTAGTGGAGTAGGATGCAGGGGTAATGCTCCCAGGCTCACACTGCTTGTAGCGCGGGGACAGAGAGGAGTCTTTGGAGCCTCTGTGAGATGTCAGCTGCAGCCTGTGTGAGAACATGCACTGTCTCCTAGGCCTCTCTGTGCCTCTCCAAGCGTCAGGGGTCAAACCAGAGGTCAAGCTGTAGCTAGTAGGCCTCTGACAAGGCCCTCCGGCCTAAGTTTGAGCCTCTGTGAGTAGCTGCAGCCGATGTGAGCACAAGCCTCTTCCCAAGCCCCTCAAGCATCGGGGGTCAAGTCAGAGGTCAGCAGTAGCTAGTAGGCCTCTCTGCCCCTCAGCTAAGCTGGGAGGATTGGGTTAGATTGTAAATTAATTTTTGGGAGAACAGAGTCTAGGTTTGCTAGCTGTGGAAAGGGGATAGGAAGAGTTGTTGGGCCTCTGTTAGGTGTATTAGTGGGAGGTTAAGTTTAGATGTAGGATACAGGGTAATGCTCCCAGGCTCACACACACGCGCGCAGGGGACAGAGAGGAGTCTTTGGAGCCTCTGTGATATCAGCTGGGGCCTGTCGGGTGGGGTGTGTGTGTGTAGGGGTGCTGCAGTGGGGCACATCTAGGCCCAAGCATCTAGCACAGCATCTAGGCCCAAGTTGGGGCCTCTCTGAGCAGCTGGAGCCTCTCTGAGCAACAGGCCCCTCTCTGTCCCCTCTCTATCACCCCTGCCTTGTGGCATTATTAGCGTGTGTGGCTGTGCTTGGTGGGGGGTCTGGCCTTGGCTCTCTGTGTGTCTCTCCCTGCTCCTAGGCCCAAGTTGAGCCCGTCTGAGCACAAGCACTCATCCCCAGGCCTCTCCCGGCCCGTCCGATCCTAGTAGCTAGTAGGCCCTCCCAAGGCCTTAGCTTAAGCTAATGTGTGTGTGTTTCGGGGGAGGCACTCTCAGGATTAGGTGAGATTCTAGATTAATTTTGGCTCGGAGGACGCGCCCGCCACCCCGATCTACCATGTGACCTTGCGTCCCGCGAGGAGATAGGGCCGGTTGGCTAGGGCCAGAATGCGTATGTGAATCCGCAGCTAAGCGTGACATGTTCATCACATCTCGACTCTTGACTTAGCGGAGTTTTTCCTCTTAGCCCCTTAGTGGCAGTATGGGAGGAATGACAGTCTGTTACATTTTCCATCACATGACTCTTGACTTAGCGGGTTTTCACTCTTGGCCTTAGTGGCAGTATGGGAGAATGACAGTCTGTTACATTTTTTCCATCACATCACAGTCTTGACTTAGCGGGTTTTCAGTCTCTTGGCCCCTTAGTGGCAGTATGGGAGAATGACAGTCTGTTACATTTTTTCCATCACATACGACTCTTGACTTAGCGGGTTTCCTCTTGGCCCCTTAGTAGTATGGAAATGACAGTCTGTTACATTTTCCATCACATACGAGAGTCTTGAGTTAGCGCTTTTCAATTACTTGGCCTTAGTAGCAGTATGGGAGAATGACAGTCTGTTACATTTTTCCATCACGCCGACTCTTGACTTAGCCCGGGTTTTCACTCTTGGCCTTAGTGGCAGTATGGGAGAATGACAGTCTGTTACATGTTCATCACATATGACTCTTGAGTTAAGCGCCTGGAGGTTTGCTAGGGCGAATAATATCACGAACCACTTAGGTATACCATGGGTTTGAGATTTTTCGGCTCTGCTTAAGGCTTTAACCCTTGCGAGGGTTAGCTCAAGTGGGGCACAGTGCACCAGTACTTATCGGTCTTAAGCCTGGTTGTCGTGGGGGGTGGTACCCAGAGGGGTGTTTGCCACTTTTGTGTTAAGGGCTTAGCATAGGGTGTTAGCTAGTTTGATAAAAAAGTTGACCATTCCCTTCAGAGGTGGACCTGTGGGTGGTAGCATGGAGCTACGAGAGTCTGAAATTCAAGTCAGACCTTCTGCACATGACCCAGATGGCGTGCAAAGTTTCATCTCTCTAGCTGTAACGCAAAAGCCAATGTGCCTGCAAAAAACTACTTTTTTGGCGATTTAACATTTTGCCAATTTTACATTTTAGCCAAAAAACTCCCTTATGTTGGTCGATCAGTATGAAATCAGAATATGTTTAACATTGGGACGTCACGAACAAGCCAGGCTCAGTTTGGGTGGGTGGATTATTCGGAAGGAGATAAGCGGTTGAAGCGTGCAAGGTTTCCCTCTTCTGCCTTGGTAGCGCTAGGTGCTAGAGGGATGGGACCAAGACATAAGGCACCGCCTAGAGCCCCCTGACAACTGTTCCAAAAAGTGGGATCTGAGACATCCACAAAAAAAACTGTGTAGGAAAACACAAAAAAAGTTGACCATTCCATTTCAGAGGTGGACCTGTGGGTGGTAGCATGGAGCTACGAGTCTGAAATTCAAGTCAGACCTTTTGCACATGACCCAGATGGAGCGTGCAAAGTTTCATCTCTCTAGCTATAGCATAGAAAGCAATGTGCCTGCAAAAACTACTTTTTGGCGATTTAACATTTTGCCAATTTTACATTTTTAGCCAAAAAACTCCCTTATGTTGGTCGATCAGTATGAAATCAGAATATGTTTTAACGGGACGTCTCAAACAAGCCAGGCTCAGTTTGGGTGGGTGGATTATTCGGAAGGAGATCGCTGAAGCATTACAAGGTTTCCCTCTTCTGCCGCAGAGTAGCTAGGTGCTAGAGGGATGGGACCAAGACGCAAGGCGCAGCCTAGAGGCTGACAACTGTTCCAAAAGTGGGATCTGCAGCATCCACAAAAACTGTGGGAAAAACATAAAAAAGTTGACCATTCCATTTCAGAGGTGGACCTGTGGGTGGTAGCATGGAGCTACAAGTCTGAAATTCAAGTCAGACCTTCTGCATGACCCAGATGGGTAGTGCAAAGTTTCATCTCTCTATAGCTGTAACGCAAAAACAGTATTGCCTGCAAAAACTACTTTTGGCGATTTAACATTTTGCCAATTTTACATTTTAGCCAAAAACTCCTTATGTTGTCCGATCAGTATGAAATCAGAATATGTTTAACAACGGGACGTCACAAACAAGCCAGGCTCAGTTTGGAGTGGGTGGATTATTCGGAAGGAGATAAGCGGTTCGAAGCGTACAAGGTTTCCTCTTCTGCCACCATAGCGCTAGGTGCTAGAGGGATGGGACCAAGACACAAGGCACCGCCTAGAGGCCCTTGACAATTGTTCAAAAGTGGGATCTCTGAGACACCCACAAAAAACTGTGAAGGAAAAAACATAAAAAGTTGACCATTCCCACTTCAGGGTGGACCTGTGGGTGGTAGCGTAGACTACGAGGCTGAAATTCAAGTCAGACCTTCTGCACATGAACCAGATGGGCGTGCAAAGTTTCATCTCTCTAGCTGTAACATAAAGCAATGTGCGGCAAAACTACTTTTTGGCGATTTAACATTTAGCCATTTTCAAATTTTTGGCCAAAAACACACATATGTTGGTCAGGTGAGTAAATATATAAGCGTTGCTAGGGTACATATAAGTTTACTATGCTAAAATACGTGGTTGCCATGGTAGTTACTGTGGTCATATTCTGGTGGTTGCTAGGTTGTTGCTAGGATAGGGGTAATAGCCAAAGTGCACCCGGGGTGCAGTTGGTTTTAGCCACAAGTGGAGTGCAGCGTTGGTGTTAGACTGGCGGCACCCCATGCGCCCCCATGTTTTCTGACGCTCCGGACGCAATGCGCCACCC
>NW_025963191.1:0-5710 GCF_017589495.1 Alosa alosa
GTCTAGATTTCTTGGTATGGCAATTAATTCAATCACTTTACAAATTATATACCCCACTGTTATAGAAAAGCTGTTGGTATTTGGTTTGATTCTTCTGTGGTGCAGTGTCACGTAACAAAAAGAGGCCCAAACTCATTGGTGGGCCAGCTCTTCATATCTTTGAGAGGACAAAACCGTGTTCTATTTCAAATGATCTTGACACTGTCAAGATACAAACTAATTGGTGCTATATCCTCAGAACTGGAAAATAGCCAAGACTTTTCTATTCTAGAAATAAGGAAAAAATGAGTTTATCTTTAAAAAGGTAGTGATTTATTATTTTAGGAATTATCTTGTCAAATATGGCTTCTTTCCTTTGGGAAAGAGGACATTTTTTCCAAGTTCAGGTGGGCATATCACAACCTAAAAAGTGGTCCCACTTTGATAAAATAGCAGTAACTTAGAACAACCAGGAAATTCCCAATTTTGTACATATTGGCTGGCTTAGATTTCTCCCATATCAGTAAAACAGGCATGAAAAAACACTCAAGAAATAGTGGAAGGAAAGTAAAGATCACCTGCAGGCCAAATAAAAGGCAGTCAGGAGGAGGACACTATTGCAGAGAATAAAGCAGAGATCAGCAATGTTAAATTGATAGTTGCCATTGGTCACCTTGGGCATCACATTGAAAAGTGTAATGCAATGCTCAGACTCTCAGACCATTGGATTAATTCAAGGTGCATATTGTTGCCAAGTGTTGCTAAGTACTCATTTCTGCACAACTGAAATAAACACCCTACCCTATGTAAACAACTGTACTGTTTTTATTGGTTGGTATGGCTGGCGTTCCTAGGATACATAGAAATTACATTGATTAGCCAAGAGCGTTACATTCTGAAAGCAGAACCGTTCAAGGCTCAGCTCTTTTGTTGCTAGCGTAATGCTGGTGGGGGTTAACTGTTCGCTGAAGAACCAAAGTGAACAATGAAAATGGGCCACTTTGCCACTGGTCAGTGTGATCCTGCCCTAGTGTTAAATGAGTGCAGAGACCTCTAGAGTGGTCATTGTAAGGTGCTACCTTCTCCACTACACATGCCTGCATCATGTCTTTATGTATTGTGTAACTTGGGAAAAGTGTTTTCAGGAACATCTGTGGATGAGATGAATCATGATAATACGTTTTGGAGTTTGTCATTACAGTTATGTGTGTTTTTCTTTTACATATTGCTTTTATAAAAATACTTCACTGATACTTTTCTAAGTTCATCGCTAGAGATAATGAGGAATTAAGTTGAATTAGCTGTACTTCTAAACTAGATGTACCATGGCAGTACAAAATATGACCGCCCGCTCAGTCCTGTACATCCGTTCAGCGAAAATAAATCACACTTCAATTTGTCTCCATATTTTACTCCATCCCCCACTCTTGAAACTTTTGTGTATGCTTGTTTTGGTGTGCCTGAGTGTGTGTGTGCGGCTGCACAGAAAGTACCTACTGGTGCTGAAAAAGGTGAATAGATTGTAGAATAGCCAAAGAAGATGTAGAATTGTTATAAAACCTTTAAAATCTCTAAACAATCACAAGTAGGGCAGTTCATCACAGTTCATCCATTGCAACTGGATTGATGAAAGGTCACTTACACCTGTAAGGCTACATTGTATTTGGGAAAAGCAAAAAGGTATCAGCATAATGTTATTTATTTATTTATTTTTATGTATTTATAAACAAAAAACATCTCTGTCAGTTCCATGCCGTTTTCAACAGCTATCAAAAACAAAGGTCATTTTTTTTGGATGGATGGATTTTTTTTGTGAATGTTTCTTCTTCTTCATAAGATTTTAGTCATCTTTTAGTTCATGTAATACTTTATTGTCAATGCACAAATTAAGTAACAGTAGTCTGAAACGTTATTGTTAATGCACAAATTAAGTAACAGTAGCCTAGTCTGAAACGGTGCTTGTTTTACATCTAACCAGTGGTGCAAAATAACTGACATGTCCAAATGGGCCTTGATGAAATCATTAAGCTAGACTGTTCATACACATTTTTAACGGACCCAACGTTGAAAACTTTTGTCCGTTATTGTTAGTTGGTAAATATAGGCTGATTCATGTTCCTTGCATTGTTTAACTGAGGTCCATGGCTAGTCTGGCTTTCATCAGACCAAGCTCAATCTTTTAAGAAATCAAAAAATAAATAGCGGGCAGATCAGGCTGGGTTCACCCAGCCTAGTCCCTCAGGCACCGATATTGTTTAATTTTCGATTGAGATATACTGCGCTCTGGCTATTCTAAATGCAAAATGCATCAGGGAGTTATGACAAAAGCGGTAACTAACAAACTAGATCCTAATAGAAAGTTGTTAGCTTCCCTAAGCTACAGGTAGGATTATAAGGTAGGCCTATTGACAACATAAATTGTCAAATAGGCTATGCTTTATGCGACACAAATAAAATCTCCTTTGAAACCAATGGCTTACTACCTTACAGTATCAAACGGACCAGGACTTAAATCGCGGGCGAAAAGTTGTAATAACATTCGCAGCTCCATGAGTCAATGAAAGCGCAAATGAAGTACCCACTTCTAAATGGGACCTACTACACAGTAGCAAGGTGTTTTGCTAAAAACAGCCATAATGAAATGAAGGTGTCATTGTTTGGATACTTCACATAATGCGTGCTTTTAATTTCACAGACTACAACTACCAAGCTGTAATCAAAGCACATCGATTCCCCTCTCACCCCCTGCGCCTTAAAAACAAAATAAACAGGCGTCTCAGTCTCACGCATGTATAGGCAAAACTGTATCAGACGTGTAGCGTTGGTAAATCTTCCATTGCACAGAATGATTTTGTAGCCGCGTGCAATAAATGACAGTCGAAAGATACAAACAGTGCTGCTATACATTTGCTTGGTATAACCGCATTTATAGTTTTCTACAAATGCAATCAATCAAATGCCTCCATCACTCAACCAGCGTTAACGGTAACATTACCTAGGTCCTTATTGATATTACAAGATTCGCGTACCTGCAGTAAAAAAACCAAAAGCATGTCGATAAACATCCTTGGAATTTATTTCGGCTTCAAGAAGAAATGGGAATTACACTTCATGTGAACATCGTCCTATCCTTATTAGATGTTGGCAAGTGTAAATTACAGTCCTTGTATGAAGGCGTCCATTGTTTTTTTCCAACCCCTTTTAACTTCCAACAAAATACGTCTCACTGCAACGTCGCCATCTAGTGGACAAACGACTACTTAATAATACTGAAAATGCAGCCATGATGATGATGATGAATATTTATTTTGGCTTTTCTTTAATCTACTGATTTTCATTTTTACGGGGGGGGGGGGGCAAACAAATGGTGATTATGAGCCAGGTTTATGTGGGCCCTTGAGACCAACATACCATAAAAGATTCACAGAGAATCTGGTCTGCCCTACCCTCCTTTCGGGGGTCCAGTCCAGCGGGGGCTGCAGATGAAAACGAAAAACGGTTCCATGCTATCCATATGGGGTACATGCTCACCAAGTTTTGTGTACCCGGTCTTTTCAGTGTCAGGAATCTTGTTGGTGTACGTCACTAAATGTACACATAAATTATTTTATTGTAAGGCCCCCATGAACGAAAGTACACAAAACTTGGCATGCATTCAGAGGGTGTCATAATGATCCTACACTTTTAATTTTGTGCAGTTTTGACCTTGTCAGCCAGAGATATTGAAGATGAAAACACCTAATTTTATGCTTTTAATTTTTAACTAGGTGGCGCTATACATGAAATAGTGGTAATGGGATGGGTTGACATGCCCCTTAAAGACCAACATACAAAAAAAAAAAGGTGGACCTCCTAGGCCCTACGGTTCTCGAGATATTCAGAAAAACTGTCCCCGCCACCTACAAGGCCAGTTGGTGTATAGTAACATAAATTAATTTATTGTGTGGCCCCCATAGACGGAATTCCCAAACTGGCATATACAGAGGGTGTCATAATGATCCTACACTTCCAATTTGTGCAGTTTGATTTATGTTAGGTCACAGATGCCTTCAATTACACCCACCTCATTTTACTTTTTTTGTGTTTAACTAGGTGGCGCTATACATGAAATAGTGGTTATGAATGGGTTGACATGGCCCCCTGAGATCAACATACAAAAAAAAAATGGTCCTCTAAACGGTTTTCTCGAGATATTCACAGAAAACTGTGTCTGCCCTACCCTTTAGGAGGTCCAATTCCAGGAGGGGCTACAGATCAAAAGCGAAAAACGATGGTTCCATGCTATCCATGTGGGGTTACATGTCCACCAAGTTTCGTGTACCCAGTCTTTCAGTGTCCCGGAATCATTGACGGAAATTTGGGCATCTTGAAAAGAAAAAAAAAAAAAAAAAAAAAAAAAAAAAAAAAAAAAAATCTGACTAAACCTATATGACCGCCTTCGCTGTGCAGCGGTCATAATAATGCATGTACACGAATTGGACAGAAGACTAATTTGTTATTTTAAAATGTAACTCTTCACGCATTTATCCCTGAAATATGATCAAATTTGATAGTAAGGCTAAACTGCTTTGTTATAAACATACACCACCGTTGCATGACACATTTTCTCCTCACCACATCCATCTCACACAATGCTAAAGTATATCTGTTATCTGCATTGTTTTGGTGATCCGTTGTGTGTGGTGATTGTGGTTTAGGCATTCTCTTCTCTGGTCTCTATGCAGGCCAGCTTGCATTGTTTCTTTCTCATAGCAGAAATTTGATGGTCTAATCTTCTTTTCCCAAATGAGCTTATTTTTGTTGGTGGATGTAATTACCAGCCAAGAGACAAAAACACACTTATACACACACACATACACACAGGGTGTGAGAGAGAAAATACAAGGTCTACATATACTTTGGATAAACAAACTTATTTTGAATAGGTCCTTGTGGAACAGGGCCTGGATTCTTTTAATGAAAAGCTTCAGTAGTCCTCAAACACACACACACACACACACACACACACACACATAAACACCGCATAAACACATAAGAACCTGCGCTTTTGTACACACTGATGAACATGCAGGCATACTCGTGCACACACGCACATGTACACACAAGAAGCATGCTGCAGCACTTACCATGCCTTTTGCCTTTGCAAACTGCAACCGCCACGGTATCAAAGCGGACTTAAACTGTCATATAAATGGCGAAAACTTGTAATAACATTCCACGCGGCTCATGAGTCAAGAAGCTGGCAGATGAAGTAGCCACTTCTAAATGGGACCCACTGCACGTAGCAGGTGTTTATAAAACAGCCATGTAATCAAATGAAGGTGTCGTTGTTTGGATACTTCACACACACGTGCTTTTTAATTTCACGAACTACAACTACCAAGCTGTAATCAAAAGCATCGATTCCCTCTCACACCAACACGCGCCAAAACAAAAATAAACAGGCGTCTCAGTCTCTATTGCATGTATAGGCAAACTTCCATATCGAACCCGATTGTAACGTTGGTAAATCTTCATTGCACAGAATGATTTTGTATACGTGCAATAAATGACAGTCGAAAGGTACAAACAGTGCTGCTATACATTTGCTTGGTATAACCCGCATTTATAGTTTTCTACAAATGCAAATCAATCCGTCTCATCACTCAACCAACGCTAGCGGTAACATTACCTAGGTCCTTATTGATATTACAGATTAACGTACCTGCAATGAGAAACCAAGCATGTCGAT
>NW_025963192.1:0-5708 GCF_017589495.1 Alosa alosa
GGTGGGGTCTGGCGCCCAGCTCTCTGTGTCTCTCCTGCTCCTAGGCCCAAGTTGAGCCGATCTGAGAGCACAAGCACTCATCCCCAGGCCTCTCCGGCCCGTCGATCACAGTAGCTAGTAGGCCTCTCACAAGGCCTTAGCTTAAGCTAATGTGTGTGTGTGTTTGGGGGAGGAGGCGCTCAGAGATTAGGTGAGAATTCTAGATGGTACTGGCGCTCGGACATAGCGCCCGCCACGATCTCGCTGCTGACCTTGCGTCAGCGAGGAGATAGAAGCGGTTAGCTAGAGGCCAGAGTCGTATGTGAATCCGCGCTAAGCGTGACATTTTCCATCATACGACTCTTGACTTAGCGGCTTTTCCTCTTGGCCTTAGTGGCAGTATGGGAGAATGACAGTCTGTTACATTTTTCCATCATCACGACTCTTGACTTAAGCGGGTTTCCTCTTGGCCCCTTAAGTGGTAATGGGAGAATGACAGTCCTGTTACATGTTCATCACATATGACTCTTGAGTTAAGCCTGGAGGTTTGCTAGGGCGGAATCATATCTGAACCCTTGGTATACCATGGGTTTGAGATTTTTGGCTCTGCTTAAAGGCTTTAACCCTTGGGAGGTTAGCTTAAGTGGGGCACAGTGCACCAGTACTTATCGGTTCTTAAAGCCTGGTTGTCCGTGGGGGGTGGTACCCAGAGGGTGTTTGCCACTTTGTGTTACTTGGGCTTAGCATAGAGGGTGTTAGCTAGTTTGATTAAGCGTGTTTAATTTGGGTTAAGTTTAGTGGAGTAGGATACAGGGTAATGCTCCCAGGCTCACCTGCAGCGCGGGGGACAGAGAGGAGTCTTTGGAGCCTCTGTGAGCAGCTGGGGCCTGTGGGTGGGTGTGTGTGTGTGTGAGGGTGCTGCAGTGGGTATAGCACAGCATCTAGGAGCCCAACCATCTAGGCACAGCATCTAGGCCCAACTTTAATAATAATAATGTAATAATAATAATAAGTTGGGGCCTCTCTGAGGCAGCTGGAGCCTCTCTGAGCAACAGGCCCCTCTCTCTGTCCCCTCTCTATCACCTCTTGGCAGCGGCGTGTGTGGAGTGTGTGTGGCTGTGCTTGGTGGGGGTCTGGCATGGCTCTCTGTGTCTCTCCTGCTCCTAGGCCCAAGTTGAGCCGTCTGAGCACAAGCACTCATCCCCAGGCCTCTCCGCCCGATCCCGATCACAGTAGCTAGTAGGCCTCTCACAAGGGCCTTAGCTTAAAGCAATGTGTGTGTTTTCAGGGGGAGAGCTCAAGTTGGGTGAATTCTAGATTAATTTTGGCGCTCGGACGCAGCGCCGCCACCCCGTCTACGCCATGACCTTCGTCGGCGGAGATAGCCCGGTTGGCTAGGGCCAGAATCATTATGTGAATCCGCGGCTAAGCGTGACATGTTCATCACATATGACTCTTGACTTGCGCCGGGTTTTCACTCTTGGCCTTAGTGGCAGTATGGGAGAATGACAGTCTGTTCATTTTCCATCACACTCTTGACTTGGCGGGTTTCACTCTTGAGTGGCTTAATGACAGTCTGTTACATTTTTCACTCTTGACTTGGCCCCTTAGTGGCAGTATGGGAGAATGACAGTCTGTTACATTTTTCCATCACATCGACTCTTGACTTAAGGGTTTTTCTCTCTTGGCCTTAGTGGCAGTATGGGAGAATGACAGTCTGTTACATGTTCATCACATATGACTCTTGAGTTAAGCCTGGAGGTTTGCTAGGGCGGAATCATATCTGAACCGTAGGTATATACCATGGGTTTGAGATTTTTAAACTCTGCTTAAGGCTTTAACCCTTGCGGGGTTAGCTTAAGTGGGGGTACAGTGCACCAGTACTTATCGGTTCTTAAGCCTGGTTGTCCGTGGGGGGTGGTGCCAGAGAGTGTTTGCCACTTTTGTGTTGCGGGCTTAGCATAAGGGTGTTAGCTAGTTTGATTAGCGTGTTTAATTTGGGTTAAGTTGAAGTGGAGTAGGATACAGGGGTAATGCTCCCAGGCTCCACACCTGCAGCAGCGCAGGGGACAGAGAGGAGTCTTTGGAGCCTCTGTGACCTTCTGGGGCCTGTGGGTGGGTGTGTGTGTGTGTAGGGGTGCTGCAGTGGGTATAGCACAGCATCTAGGCCCAAGCATCTAGGCACAGCATCTAGGCCCAACTTTGTAATAATAATGTAATAATAATAATAAGTTGGGGCCTCTCTGAAACAGCTGGAGCCCTCTCTGAGCAACAGGCCCCTCTCTCTGTCCCTCTCTATCACCTGCTTGTAGCGTGTGTGCGTGTGTGTGGCTGTGCTTGGTGGGGGGTCTGGCGCAGCTCTGTGTGTCTCTCCCTGCTCCCTAGGCCCAAGTTGAGCCCGTCTGAGCACAAGCACTCATCCCCAGGCCTCTCCCGGCCCGTCCGATCACAGTAGCTAGTAGGCCTCTCACAAGGAGCCAGCTTAAGCTAATGTGTGTGTGTGTTTGGGGGCTCAGGATTAGGTGAGATTCTAGATTAATTTTGGCGCTCGGGCCTTAGCGCCGCCACCCCGTCACCGCTGTGACCTTGCCTAGCGGAGATGGCCGGTTAGCTAGGAGACAGAAAATCATTATGTGAATCCGCGCTAAGCGTGACATATTCATCACATATGACTCTTGACTCGGGGTTTCCTCTTGGCCCTTAGTGGCTTGGAGAATGACAGTCCATTTTTTCGACTCTTGACTTAAGCGAGGGTTTTTCACTCTTGGCCCTTAGTAGCGGTATGGGAGAATGACAGTCTGTTACATTTTCCATCACATCTGACTCTTGACTTAGCGGGTTTTCACTCTTGGCCCCTTAGTGGCGGTATGGGAGAATGACAGTCTGTTACATTTTCCATCATCACATCCTTTTTCAGTCTTGGCCTTAGTGGCAGTATGGGAGAATGACGGTGTTACATTTTTTCACTCTTCTTGGTTTTTCACTCCCTTAGTGGCAGTATGGGAGAATGACAGTCTGTTACATGTTCATCACATATGACTCTTGAGTTAAGCCTGGAGGTTTGCTAGGGGCGAGAATCATATCTGAACCCTTGGGTATACCATGGGTTTGAGATTTTTTCCGGCTCTGCTTAAGGCTTTAACCCTTCGCGGGGTTAGCTTAAGTGGGGGCACAGTGCACCAGTACTTATCGGTGCTTAAGCCTGGTTGTCCGTGGGGGGTGGTACCCAAAGGGGGAAGTTTGCCACTTTGTGTTACTTGGGCTTAGCATAGAGGGTGTTAGCTAGTTTGATTAAGCGTGTTTAATTTGGGTTAAGTTTAGTGGAGTAGGATACAGGGTAATGCTCCCCAGGCTCACACCTGCCGCAGGGGACAGAGAGGAGTCTTTGGAGCCTCTGTGAGCAACTGGGGGCCTGTGGGTGGGTATTGTGTGTGTGTAGGGGTGCTGCAGTGGGTATAGCACAGCATCTAGGCCCAAGCATCTAGGCACAGCATCAGGCCCAAACTTTAATAATAATAATGTAATAATAATAATAATAAGTTGGGGCCTCTATGAGCAGCTGGAGCCTCTCTGAGCAACAGGCCCCTCTCTCTGTCCCTCTCTATCACCTCTTGGCCAGCGTGTGTGCGTGTGTGTGGCTGTGTGTTTGTGTGGGGGTCTGGCGCAGCTCTCTGTGTCTCTCCCTGCTCCCTAGGCCCAAGTTGAGCCCGTCTGAGCACAAGCACTCATCCCAGGCCTCTCCCGGCCCGATCCGATCACAGTAGCTAAGTAGGCCTCTCACAAGGCCTTAGCTTAGCTAATGTGTGTGTGTTTGGGGGGCGCTCAGGATTAGGTGAGATTCTAGATTGATTTTGGCGCTCGGGCATAGCGCCCGCCACCCCGTCTGCGCTGTGACCTTGCGTGTGAGGAGATGGCGGTTAGCTAGGGCCAAATGGTATGTGAATCCCGCAGCTTCAAAAGCGTGACATGTTCATCACATCACGACTCTTGGAAACTAAGCGGAGGTTTTCTCTTGGCCTTAGTGGCAGTATGGGAGAATGACAGTCTGTTACATTTTCCATCACATCACGACTCTTGACTTAAGCGACTTTTCACTCTTGGCCCCTTAGTGGCAGTATGGGAATGACAGTCTGTTACATTTTCCATCACATCGACTCTTGACTTAGTGGGTTTTCACTCTTGGCCCCTTAGTGGCAGTATGGGAGAATGACAGTCCTGTTACATTTTCCATCACATCTACTCTTGACTTGGCGGGTTTTCACTCTTGGCCCTTAGTGGCGGTATGGGAGAATGACAGTCTGTTACATTTTCATCACATATGACTCTTGAGTTAAGCCTGGAGGTTTGCTAGGGCGGGAATCATATCTGAACCACTTGGGTATACCATGGAGTCTGAGATTTTTGGCTCTGCTTAAGGCTTTAACCCTTGCGAGGTTAGCTTAAGTGGGGAGCAGTGCACCAGTACTTATCGATTGTAAGCCTGGTTGTCCGTGGAGTGGGTACCCAAAGGGTGTTTGCCACTTTGTGTTGGGCTTAGCATAGAGGGTGTTAGCCTAGTTTGATTAAGCGTGTTTAATTTAGGTTAAGTTTAGTGGAGTAGGATGCAGGGTAATGCTCCCAGGCTCCACACTGCAGCGCAGGGGACAGAGAGGAGTCTTTGGAGCCTCTGTGAGTATCAGCTGGGCCTGTGGGTGGGTGTGTGTGTGTGTGTAGGGGTGCTGCAGTGGGTATAGCACAGCATCTAGGCCCCAGCATCTGAGGCACAGCATCCTAGGCCCTTTAATATGTATGTAATAATAATAAGTTGGGGCCTCTCTGAGCAGCTGGGAGCCTCTCTGAGCAGCAGGCCCCTCTCTCTGTCCTCTCTATCACCTCTTGGCGTGTGTGCGTGTGTGGCTGTGCTTGGTGAGGGGTCTGGCGCCAGCTCTCTGTGTCTCTCCTGCTCCTAGGCCCAAGTTGAGCCCGTCTGAGCACAAGCACTCATCCCCAGGCCTCTCGGCCCGTCAGTCACAGTAGCTAGTAGGCCTCTCACAAGGCCTTAGCTTAAACTAATGTGTGTGTGTTTGAGGGGGGAGGGGGGGGCGCTCAGGATTAAGGTGAATTCTAGATTAATTTTGGCAGCTCCGGACATAGCCTTGCCACCCCGTCTCATGTGACCTTCGTCGCGGAGATAAGCGGTTAGCTGAGGAGCCAGAATAGTATGTGAATCCGCGTAAGCGTGACATGTTCATCACTCTGACGCTCTTGACTTAGCGGGTTTTCACTCTTGGCCCCTTAGTGGCAGTATGGAGAATGACAGTCTGTTACATTTTTCCCATCACATACGACTCTTGACTTAAGCGGGTTTCCTCTTGGCCCCTTAGTGGCGGTATGGGAAGTGACAGTCTGTTACATTTTTTCCATCACACTCACGACTCTTGACTTAGCGGGTTTTCACTCTGGCCCCTTAGTGGCGGTATGGAGAATGACAGTCTGTTATGTTCATCACATATGACTCTTGAGTTAGAAAGCGCCTGGAGGTTTGCTAGGGCGAATCATATCACAGACCATAGGTATACCATGGGTTTGGGAGATTTTTTCGGCTCTGCTTAAGGCTTTAACCCTTGGGGTTGGCTCAAGTGGGGCACAGTGCACCAGTACCTTCGATTGCTTAAGCCTGGTTGTTGTCGTGGGGGGGGTGCAGTACCCAGAGGGGAGTGTTTGCCACTTTGTGTTCTTGGGGCTTATAG
>NW_025963193.1:0-5703 GCF_017589495.1 Alosa alosa
CATGTAAGTTAAGTCCGGCCTGATGCACCGGCCTTAGTTTCCGCTGTATCAGCGTTGTTTTTCTGTGACGCCATCTGGTCATCAGTGTCGATTGCCACATGACATCTTATGAAGCCAAGAACCTGACTGTTTGTAACTGTTTGCGTCCTGTTTCTTGTGCTTTTTTACTGAGGGCAATCCATATTAATCATTGTTATCAATTACAACACAGAGGAATAAAATACATTTCACAAAATAGGGAATGCAGCGAGCGTCGGACTTTGACCTACACTGCGCAGTAGCCGGCATCACCAGACTCTATGAGACTCCAGCTACATCTTATGAAGCCAAGAACCTGACTGTTTGTAACTGTTTTGCGTCCTGTTTCTTGTGCTTTTTTTACTGAGGCAATCATATTAATCATTGATATCAATTGCAACACCCAGAGAATAAAATACATTTTACAAAATTGGGGAATGGCGATCGGCCCGGACTTTGACCTACCGCGCGGTAGCGGCATCACCAGACTCTATGAGACTCCAGCTACATCTTATGAAGCCAAGAACCTGACTGTTTGTAACTGTTTTGCGTCCTGTTTCTTGTGCTTTTACTGAGGACAATCATATTAATCGGTGATATCAATTGCAACACCCAGAGGAATAAAATCAATTTTACAAAATTGGGGCGCTTGGCGATCAGCGGACTTTGACCTACCACACAAACAGTAGCAGGCGTCCGCGAGACTATGAGACTCCGCGACATCTTATGAAGCCAAGAACCTGACTGTTTGTAACTGTTTGCGTCCTGTTTCTTGTGCTTTTTACTGAGGCAATCATATTAATCATTGATATCAATTGCAACACCCAGAGGAATAAAAAATCAATTTTACAAAATAGGGAATGCAGCGATCGTCGGACTTTGACCTACCAAACAGTAGCAATCCGCGAGACTATGAGACTCTTTGACATCTTATGAAGCCAAAGAACCTGACTGTTTTAACTGTTGTTTTTGCGTCCTGTTCTTGTGCTTTTTTTTTACTGAAGGCAATCATATTAATATTGATATCAATTACATCCCAGAGGAATAAAAAATACATTTACAAAATAGAGAATGCAGCGATCGTCCGGTTTTGACCTACCCGCGCATATTAGCGGCGTCGAGACTATGAGACTCCAGCGACATCTTATGAAGCCAAGAACCTGACTGTTTGTAACTGTTTTGCGTCCTGTTTCTTGTGCTTTTTTACTGAGGGCAATCATATTAATCATTGATATCAATTGCAACACCCAGAGGGAATAAAAAATACATTTCACAAAATAGGGGAATGCAGCGTCGGCGGACTTTGACCCTGCGCGGTAGCGGCATCACCAGACTCTATGAGACTCCAGCTACATCTTATGAAGCCAAGAACCTGACTGTTTGTAACTGTTTGCGTCCTGTTTTCTTGTGCTTTTTTTACTGAGGGCAATCATATTAATCATTGATATCAATTGCAACACCCAGAGGAATAAAATCAATTTTACAAAATTGGGGAAGCAGCGATCCGGACTTTGACCCTGCACAAACAGTAGCCCGGCATCCGCGAGACTATGAGACTCCAGCGACATCTTATGAAGCCAAGAACCTGACTGTTTGTAACTGTTTTGCGTCCTGTTCTTGTGCTTTTTACTGAGGGCAATCATATTAATCATTGATATCAATTGCAACACCCAGAGGAATAAAATACATTTTACAAAATAGGGGAATGCCAGCGATCGTGGACTTTGACCTACACAAACGGTAACCCGGCATCCACCAGACTATGAGACTCGACATTTTATGAAGCCAAGAACCTGACTGTTTGTAACTGTTTTGCGTCCTGTTTCTTGTGCTTTTTTACTGAGGGCAATCATATTAATCATTGATATCAATTGCAACACCCAGAGGAATAAACATACATTTTACAAAATAGGGGAATGCGCGTCGTCGGACTTTGACCTACACGCGCCCAGTAGCCGGCGTCCGCGAGACTCTAATCATGTATATACTGAGCACTGCATTAATCAGCGTCTCCTCCGTGGCACACATAGGAAAGGCAGCGCTGTGCTATATAGCACTTTAAGAAATGCATCGCAAGTTCGAATCCGGCCTGATGCACCGGCCTTAGTTTCCGCTGTATCGCGTTGTTTTACGCGACGCCGCCATCTGGTCATCGAGTGTCGATTGCCCGCGACATCTTATGAAGCCAAGAACCTGACTGTTTGTAACTGTTTGCGTCCTGTTTCTTGTGCTTTTTTACTGAGGGCAATCATATTAATCATTGATATCAATTGCAACACCCAGAGGAATAAAAATACATTTCACAAAATAGGGGAATGCCGCGATCGGCGGACTTTGACCTACACACGCAGTAGCCGGCATCACCAGACTCTATGAGACTCCAGCTACATCTTATGAAGCCAAGAACCTGACTGTTTGTAACTGTTTGCGTCCTGTTTCTTGTGCTTTTTTACTGAGGGCAATCATATTAATCATTGATATCAATTGCAACACCCAGAGGAATAAAATACATTTCACAAAATAGGGAATGCAGCGATCAATGGACTTTGACCTAAACGCGGTAACCCGGCATCACCAGACTCTATGAGACTCCAGCTACATCTTATGAAGCCAAGAACCTGACTGTTTGTAACTGTTTTGCGTCCTGTTTCTTGTGCTTTTTACTGAGGGGCAATCATATTAATCATTGATATCAATTGCAACACCCAGAGGAATAAAAATCCAATTTTACAAAATTGGGGAGCGCCCGCGATCAGCGGACTTTTGACCTCCACAAACAGTAGCCGGCGTCACGAGACTATGAGACTCCCGCGACATCTTATGAAGCCAAGAACCTGACTGTTTGTAACTGTTTTGCGTCCTGTTTCTTGTGCTTTTTACTGAGAACAATCATATTAATCATTGATATCAATTGCAACACCCAGAGGAATAAAAATACATTTTACAAAATAGGGGAATGCAGCGATCGCCCGGACTTTGACCTACAAACAGTAGCCGGCATCACCAGACTATGAGACTCCAGCTACATCTTATGAAGCCAAGAACCTGACTGTTTGTAACTGTTTTGCGTCCTGTTTCTTGTGCTTTTTTACTGAGGGGCAATCATATTAATCATTGATATCAATTGCAACACCCAGAGGAATAAAAATAGGGAATTTTACAAAATTGGGGAGCGCATGGCGATTCCGGACTTTTGACCTACACAAACAGTAGCGGCGTCCATCACCAGACTATGAGACTCCAGCGACATCTTATGAAACCAAGAACCTGACTGTTTGTAACTGTTTGCGTCCTGTTTCTTGTGCTTTTTTACTGAGGGCAATCATATTAATCATTGATATCAATTGCAACACCAGAGGAATAAAATACATTTTACAAAATTGGGGAATGCCTTTGGCGATCAGGACTTTGACCTACACAAACAGTAGCCGGCGTCCACCAGAGACTATGAGACTCCAGCGACATCTTATGAAGCCAAGAACCTGACTGTTTGTAACTGTTTTGCGTCCTGTTCTTGTGCTTTTTTTACTGAGGGCAATCATATTAATCATTGATATCAATTGCAACGCAGAGGAATAAAATACATTTTACAAAATAGGGGAATGCAGCGATCGTGGGACTTTGACCCCACCAATGCCAGTAGCGGCATCCGCGAGACTATGAGACTCAGCGACATTTTATGAAGCCAAGAACCTGACTGTTTGTAACTGTTTGCGTCTGTTTCTTGTGCTTTTTACTGAGGGCAATCATATTAATCGTGATATCAATTGCAACCCAGAGGAATAAAAATACATTTTACAAAATAGGGAATGCAGCGATCGTCGGACTTTGACCACCGCGCGGTAGCGGCGTCCGCGAGACTCTAATCATGTATATACTGAGCACTGCATTAATCAGCGTCTCCTCCGTGGCACATAGGAAGTCCTGTTTTCTTGTGCTATATAGCACTTTAAGGAATGCATGATATGAAGTTGAATCGGCCTGATGCACCGGCCTTACTTTATATCAGCAAACAGTAGCGGCGTAAATCTGGTCATCCAATTGTCGATCGCCCGACATCTTATGAAGCCAAGAACCTGACTGTTTGTAACTGTTTGCGTCCTGTTTCTTGTGCTTTTTTACTGAGGGCAATCATATTAATCATTGATATCAATTGCAACACCCAGAGGAATAAAATACATTTCACAACATAGGGAATGCAGCGATCGGCGGACTTTGACCTACACCGCGCGGTAGCGGCATCACCAGACTCTATGAGACTCCAGCTACATCTTATGAAGCCAAAGAACCTGACTGTTTGTAACTGTTTGCGTCCTGTTTCTTGTGCTTTTTTTACTGAGGGCAATCATATTAATCATTGATATCAATTGCAAACCCAGAGGAATAAAATACATTTTACAAAATAGGGGAATGCAGCGATCAGCGGACTTTGACCTACACAAACAGTAGCGGCGTCACGAGACTATGAGACTCCCGCGACATCTTATGAAGCCAAGAACCTGACTGTTTGTAACTGTTTGCGTCCTGTTTCTTGTGCTTTTTTACTGAGGGCAATCATATTAATCATTGATATCAATTGCAACACCCAGAGGAATAAAAATACATTTTACAAAATAGGGGAATGCCGCGATCGTCGGACTTTGACCTACACCAGCGCGGTAACCCGGCGTCCGCGAGACTCTAATCATGTATATACTGAGCACTGCATTAATCAGCGTCTCCTCCATTGGCACACATAGGAAAGGCAGCTGTGCTATATAGCACTTTAAAATGCATAATGAAGTTCGAATCCGGCCTGATGCACCGGCCTTAGTTTTCGCTGTATCAGCGTTGTTTTCGCAGCGGCGCCCTATCTGGTCATCGGTGTCGATTGCCCAGCGACATCTTATGAAGCCAAGAACCTGACTGTTTGTAACTGTTTGCGTCCTGTTTCTTGTGCTTTTTTACTGAGGGGCAATCATATTAATCATTGATATCAATTGCAACACCCAGAGGAATAAAATACATTTCACAAAATAGGGGAATGCGCGATCAGCGGACTTTGACCTACACCGCGCAGTAGCGGCATCACCAGACTCTATGAGACTCCAGCGACATCTTATGAAGCCAAGAACCTGACTGTTTGTAACTGTTTTGCGTCCTGTTTCTTGTGCTTTTTACTGGGGGCAATCATATTAATCATTGATATCAATTGCAACACCCAGAGGAATAAAAATACATTTCACAAAATTGGGGAATGCAGCGATCAGCGGGACTTTGACCTACAAACAGTAGCCCGGCATCACCAGACTCTATGAGACTCAGCTGACATCTTATGAAGCCAAGAACCTGACTGTTTGTAACTGTTTCGATCCTGTTTCTTGTGCTTTTTTACTGAGGGCAATCATATTAATCATTGATATCAATTGCACACACAGAGGAATAAAAATCAATTTTACAAAATAGGGGAATACAGCGATCAGCGGACTTTGACCCACAAACAGTAGCGGCGATCCGCAGACTATATGGGACTCCCGCGACATTTTATGAAGCCAAAGAACCTGACTGTTTGTAACTGTTTGCGTCCTGTTTCTTGTGCTTTTTTTACTGGGCAATCATATTAATCATTGATATCAATTGCAACACCCAGAGGAATAAAAATACATTTTACAAAATAGAATGCAGCGATCGTCCGGACTTTGGCCT
>NW_025963194.1:0-5703 GCF_017589495.1 Alosa alosa
AAAGTCGAAAAAAAAATCAGACAATTTTTTTTTCACTTTTTGCCATAGATCATGCATTTCAAATGTCTAGGCGTGAATTAAAAATAATTTGGACAATATCTGACATATTTTGAAATTTGTCAAAATCTGTCTTTTTTTCCTGACCCCGGACCTTATGTGAAAACTAAGAAAATCTGAAAAGTCGAAAAAAAATCAGACAATTTTTTTTTTTCACTTTTTTTGCCATAGATCATGCATTTCAAATGTCTAGGCGTGAATTAAAAATAATTTGGACAATATCTGACATATTTTGAAATTTGTCAAAATCTGTCTTTTTCCTGACCCCGGACCTTATGTGAAAACTAAGAAAATCTGAAAAGTCGAAAAAAAATCAGACAATTTTTTTTTTTTTCACTTTTTGCCATAGATCATGCATTTCAAATGTCTAGGCGTGAATTAAAAATAATTTGGACAATATCTGACATATTTTGAAATTTGTCAAAATCTGTCTTTTTTCCTGACCCCGGACCTTATGTGAAAACTAAGAAAATCTGAAAAGTCGAAAAAAATCAGACAATTTTTTTTTTTTCACTTTTTTTGCCATAGATCATGCATTTCAAATGTCTAGGCGTGAATTAAAAATAATTTGGACAATATCTGACATATTTTGAAATTTGTCAAAATCTGTCTTTTTCCTGACCCCGGACCTTATGTGAAAACTAAGAAAATCTGAAAAGTCCGAAAAAAATCAGACATTTTTTTTTTTTTCACTTTTTGCCATAGATCATGCATTTCAAATGTCTAGGCGTGAATTAAAAAATAATTTGGACAATATCTGACATATTTTGAAATTTGTCAAAATCTGTCTTTTTCCTGACCCCGGACCTTATGTGAAAACTAAGAAAATCTGAAAAGTCGAAAAAAATCAGACAATTTTTTTTTTTCACTTTTTTTTGCCATAGATCATGCATTTCAAATGTCTAGGCGTGAATTAAAAATAATTTGGACAATATCTGACATATTTTGAAATTTGTCAAAATCTGTCTTTTTCCTGAACCCGGACCTTATGTGAAAACTAAGAAAATCTGAAAAGTCGAAAAAAAATCAGACAATTTTTTTTTTTCTTTTTTGCCATAGATCATGCATTTCAAATGTCTAGGCGTGAATTAAAAATAATTTGGACAATATCTGACATATTTTGAAATTTGTCAAAATCTGTCTTTTTTTTTCCTGACCCCGGACCTTATGTGAAAACTAAGAAAATCTGAAAAGTCGAAAAAAAATCAGACAATTTTTTTTTCACTTTTTTTTTGCCATAGATCATGCATTTCAAATGTCTAGGCGTGAATTAAAAATAATTTGGACAATATCTGACATATTTTGAAATTTGTCAAAATCTGTCTTTTTTCCTGACCCGGACCTTATGTGAAAACTAAGAAAATCTGAAAAGTCGAAAAAATCAGACAATTTTTTTTTTTTTTTTTTTGCCATAGATCATGCATTTCAAATGTCTAGGCGTGAATTAAAAAATAATTTGGACAATATCTGACATATTTTGAAATTTGTCAAAATCTGTCTTTTTTTTCCTGACCCGGACCTTATGTGAAAACTAAGAAAATCTGAAAAGTCGAAAAAATCAGAATTTTTTTTTTTTCACTTTTTGCCATAGATCATGCATTTCAAATGTCTAGGCGTGAATTAAAAATAATTTGGACAATATCTGACATATTTTTGAAATTTGTCAAAATCTGTCTTTTTTTCCTGACCCCGGACCTTATGTGAAAACTAAGAAAATCTGAAAAGTCGAAAAAAAAAATCAGACATTTTTTTTTTTTTCACTTTTTTTTTGCCATAGATCATGCATTTCAAATGTCTAGGCGTGAATTAAAAAATAATTTGGACAATATCTGACATATTTTGAAATTTGTCAAAATCTGTCTTTTTTCCTGACCCGGACCTTATGTGAAAACTAAGAAAATCTGAAAAGTCCGAAAAAATCAGACAATTTTTTTTTTCACTTTTTTTTGCCATAGATCATGCATTTCAAATGTCTAGGCGTGAATTAAAAATAATTTGGACAATATCTGACATATTTTTGAAATTTGTCAAAATCTGTCTTTTTTTTCCTGACCCGGACCTTATGTGAAAACTAAGAAAATCTGAAAAGTCGAAAAAAAATCAGACAATTTTTTTTTCACTTTTTTTTTGCCATAGATCATGCATTTCAAATGTCTAGACGTGAATTAAAAAATAATTTGGACAATATCTGACATATTTTGAAATTTGTCAAAATCTGTCTTTTTTCCTGACCCCGGACCTTATGTGAAAACTAAGAAAATCTGAAAAGTCGAAAAAAATCAGACAATTTTTTTTTTCACTTTTTTTGCCATAGATCATGCATTTCAAATGTCTAGACGTGAATTAAAAAATAATTTGGACAATATCTGACATATTTTGAAATTTGTCAAAATCTGTCTTTTTTCCTGACCCGGACCTTATGTGAAAACTAAGAAAATCTGAAAAGTCGAAAAAAATCAGACAATTTTTTTTTTCACTTTTTTTTGCCATAGATCATGCATTTCAAATGTCTAGGCGTGAATTAAAAAATAATTTGGACAATATCTGACATATTTTGAAATTTGTCAAAATCTGTCTTTTTCCTGACCCGGACCTTATGTGAAAACTAAGAAAATCTGAAAAGTCGAAAAAAAATCAGACAATTTTTTTTTTTTTCACTTTTTTTGCCATAGATCATGCATTTCAAATGTCTAGGCGTGAATTAAAAATAATTTGGACAATATCTGACATATTTTGAAATTTGTCAAAATCTGTCTTTTTTCCTGACCCCGGACCTTATGTGAAAACTAAGAAAATCTGAAAAGTCCGAAAAAAAATCAGACAATTTTTTTTTTTTTTTTTGCCATAGATCATGCATTTCAAATGTCTAGGCGTGAATTAAAAATAATTTGGACAATATCTGACATATTTTGAAATTTGTCAAAATCTGTCTTTTTTTCCTGACCCCGGACCTTATATGTGAAAACTAAGAAAATCTGAAAAGTCGAAAAAAATCAGACAATTTTTTTTTTTTTTTTTTTGCCATAGATCATGCATTTCAAATGTCTAGGCGTGAATTAAAAATAATTTGGACAATATCTGACATATTTTGAAATTTGTCAAAATCTGTCTTTTTCCTGACCCCGGACCTTATGTGAAAACTAAGAAAATCTGAAAAGTCGAAAAAAAAATCAGACAATTTTTTTTCACTTTTTTTGCCATAGATCATGCATTTCAAATGTCTATGTCTAGGCGTGAATTAAAAATAATTTGGACAATATCTGACATATTTTGAAATTTGTCAAAATCTGTCTTTTCCTGACCCCGGACCTTATGTGAAAACTAAGAAAATCTGAAAAGTCGAAAAAAAATCAGACATTTTTTTTTTCACTTTTTTGCCATAGATCATGCATTTCAAATGTCTAGGCGTGAATTAAAAATAATTTGGACAATATCTGACATATTTTGAAATTTGTCAAAATCTGTCTTTTTCCTGACCCCGGACCTTATGTGAAAACTAAGAAAATCTGAAAAGTCCGAAAAAAATCAGACATTTTTTTTTTTTCACTTTTTTGCCATAGATCATGCATTTCAAATGTCTAGGCGTGAATTAAAAATAATTTGGACAATATCTGACATATTTTGAAATTTGTCAAAATCTGTCTTTTTTCCTGACCCGGACCGGACCTTATGTGAAAACTAAGAAAATCTGAAAAGTCCGAAAAAAAATCAGACAATTTTTTTTTCACTTTTTTGCCATAGATCATGCATTTCAAATGTCTAGGCGTGAATTAAAAAATAATTTGGACAATATCTGACATATTTTGAAATTTGTCAAAATCTGTCTTTTTTCCTGACCCGGACCTTATGTGAAAACTAAGAAAATCTGAAAAGTCCGAAAAAAAATCAGACAATTTTTTTTTTTTTTTCACTTTTTTTGCCATAGATCATGCATTTCAAATGTCTAGGCGTGAATTAAAAAATAATTTGGACAATATCTGACATATTTTGAAATTTGTCAAAATCTGTGTTTTTTCCTGACCCGGACCTTATGTGAAAACTAAGAAAATCTGAAAAGTCGAAAAAAAATCAGACATTTTTTTTTTTTCACTTTTTGCCATAGATCATGCATTTCAAATGTCTAGGCGTGAATTAAAAAATAATTTGGACAATATCTGACATATTTTGAAATTTGTCAAAATCTGTCTTTTTCCTGACCCCGGACCTTATGTGAAAACTAAGAAAATCTGAAAAGTCGAAAAAAATCAGACAATTTTTTTTTCACTTTTTTTGCCATAGATCATGCATTTTCAAATGTCTAGGCGTGAATTAAAAATAATTTGGACAATATCTGACATATTTTGAAATTTGTCAAAATCTGTCTTTTTTCCTGACCCCGGACCTTATGTGAAAACTAAGAAAATCTGAAAAGTCCGAAAAAAATAATATCTGACATATTTTGAAATTTGTCAAAATCTGTCTTTTTTCCTGACCCCGGACCTTATGTGAAAACTAAGAAAATCTGAAAAGTCGAAAAAAAATCAGACAATTTTTTTTTTTTTCACTTTTTGCCATAGATCATGCATTTCAAATGTCTAGGCGTGAATTAAAAATAATTTGGACAATATCTGACATATTTTGAAATTTGTCAAAATCTGTCTTTTTTTTTCCTGACCCGGACCTTATGTGAAAACTAAGAAAATCTGAAAAGTCGAAAAAAATCAGACATTTTTTTTTTTTTCACTTTTTTGCCATAGATCATGCATTTCAAATGTCTAGGCGTGAATTAAAAAATAATTTGGACAATATCTGACATATTTTGAAATTTGTCAAAATCTGTCTTTTTTTCCTGACCCCGGACCTTATGTGAAAACTAAGAAAATCTGAAAAGTCGAAAAAAATCAGACAATCTGTTTTTTTTTTTTTCACTTTTTTTGCCATAGATCATGCATTTCAAATGTCTAGGCGTGAATTAAAAATAATTTGGACAATATCTGACATATTTTGAAATTTGTCAAAATCTGTCTTTTTCCTGACCCCGGACCTTATGTGAAAACTAAGAAAATCTGAAAAGTCGAAAAAAAATCAGACAATTTTTTTTTCTTTTTGCCATAGATCATGCATTTCAAATGTCTAGGCGTGAATTAAAAATAATTTGGACAATATCTGACATATTTTGAAATTTGTCAAAATCTGTCTTTTTCCTGACCCCGGACCTTATGTGAAAACTAAGAAAATCTGAAAAGTCGAAAAAAAAAATCAGACAATTTTTTTTTTTCACTTTTTTGCCATAGATCATGCATTTCAAATGTCTAGGCGTGAATTAAAAATAATTTGGACAATATCTGACATATTTTGAAATTTGTCAAAATCTGTCTTTTTTCTGACCCCGGACCTTATGTGAAAACTAAGAAAATCTGAAAAGTCGAAAAAAAAATCAGACAATTTTTTTTTTCACTTTTTTTGCCATAGATCATGCATTTCAAATGTCTAGACGTGAATTAAAAAATAATTTGGACAATATCTGACATATTTTGAAATTTGTCAAAATCTGTCTTTTTTCCTGACCCCGGACCTTATGTGAAAACTAAGAAAATCTGAAAAGTACGAAAAAAATCAGACAATTTTTTTTTCACTTTTTTTGCCATAGATCATGCATTTTCAAAT
>NW_025963195.1:0-5699 GCF_017589495.1 Alosa alosa
GACATTGACAGTAGCCCAGCCTAACAAGCAAATGTTGCAAAAAATACATCAAAAGACGCAATTAATCAGAAATGAATAATGTAATCTGCATCGCTTTATTTAACAAACTGCAAGCAACAAAGAGCATTGAGTTCGCTGTAAGGCCAAACCAAAGAAAGCCTATCTGTTAGGCATGACTGCAGTCGATAGGCTATATATAACGGCTATTATTGCCTGAAAGGCGAGAGCAGATGGCGGCTCTGGTCATCCCATACCCTCCCCACTTCCTGTAGCCTACCATTATGAAGGCCTGTAGCCTAAAACGCATGGTTGCCGCTTTTGTGACATTAAGCTTTTTCATTAGAAGCCCCTCCCCCTTCTTTCACAAGCAGTGGCGAAGCGCGGGGGCACAAAGTAACACTTTTTGGTGGACAAAGGAGGGTTCTCCTCTTCTGTCTTTGGCCACAATCCGTTGCAACCAGGCCAGGACAGATATTTTTTAGAGAGGAGAGGCGGCCGGTGCAGCTCAGATGTCTTCTTAATTTTCTTTATTCTTCAGTAAAGGTGCAGAACATTAAACGGACTAACATTTGATGTGTCGATGTTTTGACTAACATCAAACGTTAGTCAAAGTTTAATAATGTTCTGCACCTTTACTTCAAGAATAAAGAAAATTAAGAAGACATCTGAAGCCGCACCGGCAGTTTCTCCTTCTCTGCTGGCTTTGGCTAAATATTTCTAAAATCATTTGAGTTTCACTAGTCACATATTTTAACAAGCAACACTTGTTATTGAACTAATAACAGGCGTGTGTGTAGAAAATTGACTCATTTTCCATACGGAGAAATAACATATGCAGAGAGTCTAACCAAGGTCAATCTTGCCAAAAAAGCCCTCAAACCTGAAAACACATGAGGCAAAAGTGCAAAACATCACAAAGCGAACTAAACTAACAGCATATTTTTGTATTGCAATCATTGTAGCCTACAGTTGTAACAGCGTGGCGTGGTCGTTTTACTCCCGGATGCTCATTATAAAGCGTCCAACGTGTCCCAAAAACAGATATCCATTAATCACCAAGCGTCTTATGAACAAGTATTGCCAGGAGCAACACCTTGCAAAAAAATGATAATAGGCCTAGGCCTTTATATGGCTCTGCTCCTGCCTAGATTCGAACTCAGAACTACCTGAAAGTTGCAGACCTGTTCTGGATAATCGTGCACTAACCCACTTGACCGTCAGACAAAGCTATCTGCTTGAGGGAGGCCTACACTGGTTGCTGTGGCACAGTCTTGAGTGACCCGAATTCGTTTTCTTTGTCATATGAATGCTGTCATTTTGTTAACATTACTGTTAAAGGAGATGCTGTTGGCAAAGTCTATATTTCAACCTCGTTAGTGTAGTAAAAAAAAATCAGAACTATTCACAAGGTTTCTGGGCAGCATATTTATGTTCTGTTAGCGAACTTCTCATGACTACCGACAAAGTAGCCTACTGCCAGCTAACGGCTCTCATTTTAAAACATTACTGAGAGACAGACACTGTACAATCAAGAAATCTTGCCACTGAATCAAAACTATGTTTAACATTATGTACAAGGCTTAGGCTACAGTGGACTAGCATGTTGCAGGGGCTGCTAAAAACACAGAGAAACGCGACTGAAAACTTCGGCCAATCACAGCCCTTGCTGTCGAATCGCCATCTGGTTCGACCGTGGGAACTCCACAGCGGACTATGCCTTTGGCGGCTGCAGTTGTACCCACATTTCACCATTCACCATGATCGTGAATGAAGTGTCAATTTTAACTGGGACCCACTGTACCTCATTAGAAACAGGTATATTTCCAACTGCTTTTAAAAACCGCTTGTTGTGAAACCTTTACTTAAAAGTCAAATCTTGACCATACCAATCTGCAACTTCAGGGCCTGTATCAAATCTATCGTTTTTGAGCAAAGTACTTGAAAAGTTGTTTGTAATCAGTTAAATACCTTCCTCAATCCAAAACAGTATCCTTGAAAAATTCCAATCAGGTTTTAGATCAAATCACAGCACAGAAGCGGCTCTAGTAAAATAGTCAATGATCTCAGACTAGCTACTGACTCAAACAAAGTCTCAATCCTTATTCTTCTGGATTTGAGTGTGGCATTTGACACCATTGATCATAGCATCCTAATTCCACGCCTTAGGGTGGGTGGGTCTCTCTGATATGCTCTAAACTGGTTTCAAACCTACATTACTGGCAGATTTTTTTATATCAGTCTAGGAGATCATGTATCTGTAAAACATGACTTGCCTTTTGGTGTGGCCCAGGGGAGCTGCCTTGGTCCCCTGCTATTTTCTATATATGCTTCCATTGGGAAGCGTCATAAGTCAGCATAATGTAAACTTCCACCTTCATGATGATACCCAATTGTATATTTCTGTGGAGCCAACCTAGCAGATGGCCTTTGCTCCCTCACTGCATACCCTAACCTCCATTAATCAGTGGATGAGCAAAAACTTTTTGAAACTAAATGATGACAAAACAGAGGTACTTCTGGTTGGACCAAAACTAAGCGGAGATATTATTCTTAGTAATCTGGGACTTGGCACACCAGGTTAAACCAAAAGTAACAAGCCTCGGTGTCATCTTAGATGCAGAGTTAAGTTTTAAGCCCCATATCAGTAAAGTTACTCAGACAGCCTATTTCCACTTGAGAAACATTGCCAAAGTCGGCCCTTTTAACTCAACAAAGATGCAGAAAAACTAATTCATGCCTTTATCACTAGCAGGGTTGGACTACTACAATGCACTTTTCAAAGTCAAAGTCAAAGTCAGCTTTATTTCAATTTCTTCACATGTTCCAGACATACAAAGAGATCGAAATTACGTTTCTCACTATCCACGGTGAAGACAAGACATATTTTGCCAATTTAGGTCCACAGACAAACATAACATTCAAGTAAAACAAAAAGTAAGTAAAGAAGTAAATAAGAGGGCACATATAATAATGAAAAAAATAAGAGCAGCAAAATTTGGTTGAAATTGTGCATAGACAGTCAATAAAATACTAGTGCAAAGTCAGGCCAATAAAAGGCTTGGGTAGTTCTCTTTGACCTAAGTAAGAAAGAAAGTGGCATAGTGGTGCAAGTTATGTAAGAGCAGCAGAAGTGTTGTGTTTTCAGGACAACAACACCAAGTTGTAAAGTGTACAAGTGTGCAAGTTTGCAAGTGGAGTAGTGCAGGCTGACCATTGTGGGTCCAATGTCCAGGATGTTATGTAGGGGGGGGGAGAGGAGGAGAGTTCAGCATCCTTACAGCTTGGTGTATGAAGCTGTTGGTGAGTCTGGTAGTCTTGAGGGCGCAGGCTTCTGTACCTCTTCCCAGAGGGCAGTAGATCAAACAGATTGTGGCGGGGTGACTTGCATCACTCACAATTTTGGTAATGCCCGGGTGAGGTGGGTGGTGTAAATGTCCTTCAGGGAGGGAGTGAAGCTGGTCACTGGTCTTCCCAAAACATCTAAAGAAATTGGCACTCATACAGAACTCTGCGGCTAGACTTTTAACTAAGACTAAGAAGAGAACACATCACCCTGTGTTGGCTGAACTGCACTGGCTCCCTATTTCCTATAGAATTGATTTTAAGGTTATGTTAATTACTTGAAGCTCTGAATGGCATAGCACCTTCATATATCTCTGAGCTTTTAATATCTTATCAACCACAAAGGGAAACTTAGATCATCCAATTCTAATCTTTTAATCGCACCCAAAGTGCTCCACAAACAAAGTGGAAGCTGGGCGTTTATCCATTATGCCCCCAAACTATGGAACACCCTGCCTCTGTACATCAAGCAGGCGAGTTCAGTAAATATTTTAAAAAGATCTGAAAACATACCTGTACAGGAAAGCTTTTGTTAGCTTTCATCTTATCCTGTAGACTACATTTTCAGATTATTCTACATCTGCTACTATTGGAGGGTGCAGCCAGCCAAAACAGATGGGCTCCTATTAAGTCAGGTTCTGCTCAAAGGTTTCTTCCTGGAATATGGGAGTTTTTCCTTGCCACAGTTGCCATATAGCGTGCTTGTGGTGGGTAACAGGGGTTAAGGCTGCCAGTCTTATGGCGTCATTTTCATATTTTTGATATGTTGCTGAGTAGATCATAAACAGCAAAAAGAAAAGTGATTGATAATGACTGACTGACTATCATTGTGTTACATGCTTCAAAAATGTAAAGCACTTTGAGCTACATTCTGTGTATGAAAGGTGCTATACAAAATAAAGCTTATTATTATTATTATTATTATTAAGGTCGGGGGTCAGGAAAAAGACAGATTTTGACAAATTTTCAAAATCTGTCAATTATTGTCCAAATTATTTTTATTTCACATCTAGACATGTGAAATGCATGAACTAAAAAAAAATGGTTTGATTTTTTTCGTACTTTTCAGATTTTCTTAGTTTTCATTTTAAGATCGGTCAGGAAAAAAGTGAGATTTTAGACAAATTTAAAAAAAAAAATTTGTCCAAACTATTTTTATTTCACATCTAGACATGTGAAATGTATGAACTATGGCAAAAAAAGTGAAAAAAATTGGTCTGATTTTTACAAGTGCTTTTCAGATTTTTTTAGTTTTCGCGGTCAGGATGAGAGAATGTTTTTTTGTACAAATTTAAAAATCTGTCAGATGTTGTCCAAATGATTTTTTATTTCATGTCTAGACATGTGAAATGCATGAACTATGAGAAAAAAGTGAAAAAAAAATTGGTCTGATTTCTTTATTTACTTTTTCAGATTTTCTTAGTTTTCGCGGTCAGGATGAGAGACAGATTTTTTAACAAATTTAAAAATCTGTTAGATATTGTCCAAATTATTTTTTATTTCACTTCTAGACATGTGAAATGCATGAACTATGGGAAAAAAGTGAAAAATATTGGTGTGATTTTTTCGTACTTTTCAGATTTTCTTAGTTTTTCATATAAGGTCGGGGTCAGGAAAAAAAGACAGATTTTGACAAATTTCAAAATCGTCAGATATTGTCCAAAATTATTTTTTAATTCCGCCTAGACATGTGAAATGCATGATCTATGGCAAAAAGTGAAAAAAATTGGTCTGATTTTTTTTTCGTACTTTTCAGATTTTCTTAGTTTTCACATACAAGGTCGGGGGTCAGGAAAAAAAGACAGATTTTGACAAAATTTCAAAATCTATCAAATATTGTCCAAATTATTTTTAATTCACGTCTAGACATGTGAAATGCATGAACTATGAGAAAAAAAAGTGAAAAAAATTGGTCTGATTTCTTTCCATTACTTTTCAGATTTTTCTTAGTTTTCTCGGTCAGGATAAGAGACAGATTTTTTTAACAAATTTAAAAAATCTGGTAAGATATAATCCAAATTATTTTTATTTCACTTCTAGACATATGAAATGCATGAACTATGGGAAAAAAGTGAAAAAAATTTGTCTGATTTTTTTTAAATTACTTTTCAGATTTTCTTAGTTTTCATATAAGGTCCGAGTCAGGAAAAAGACAGATTTTGACAAATTTCAAAATATGTCAGATATTGTCAAATTATTTTTAATTCACGTCTAGACATGTGAAATGCATGAACTATGAGAAAAAAAGTGAAAAAAATTGGTTTGATTTCTTTCGTACTTTTCAGATTTTCTTAGTTTTCGCGGTCAGGATGAGAGACAGATTTTTTAACAAATTTAAAATCTGTCAGATATTAATC
>NW_025963196.1:0-5697 GCF_017589495.1 Alosa alosa
AATTTGGACAATATCTGACATATTTTGAAATTTGTCAAAATCTGTCTTTTTTCCTGACCCGGACCTTATGTGAAAACTCAGAAAATCTGAAAAGTCCGAAAAAAAATCAGACAATTTTTTTTTTCACTTTTTTTTTGCCATAGATCATGCATTTCAAATGTCTAGGCGTGAATTAAAAAATAATTTGGACAATATCTGACATATTTTGAAATTTGTCAAAATCTGTCTTTTTTTTCCTGACCCGGACCTTATGTGAAAACTCAGAAAATCTGAAAAGTCCGAAAAAAAAAATCAGACAATTTTTTTTTTCACTTTTTTGCCATAGATCATGCATTTCAAATGTCTAGACGTGAATAAAAAAAATAATTTGGACAATATCTGACATATTTTGAAATTTGTCAAAATCTGTCTTTTTTCCTGACCCCGGACCTTATGTGAAAACTCAGAAAATCTGAAAAGTCCGAAAAAAAATCAGACAATTTTTTTTCACTTTTTTGCCATAGATCATGCATTTCAAATGTCTAGGCGTGAATTAAAAAATAATTTGGACAATATCTGACATATTTTGAAATTTGTCAAAATCTGTTTTTTTTTCCTGACCCGGACCTTATGTGAAAACTCAGAAAATCTGAAAAGTCGAAAAAAAAAATCAGACAATTTTTTTTTTTCACTTTTTTTTGCCATAGATCATGCATTTCAAATGTCTAGGCGTGAATTAAAAAATAATTTGGACAATATCTGACATATTTTGAAATTTGTCAAAATCTGTCTTTTTTCCTGACCCGGACCTTATGTGAAAACTCAGAAAATCTGAAAAGTCCGAAAAAAAATCAGACAATTTTTTTTTTCACTTTTTTTTTGCCATAGATCATGCATTTCAAATGTCTAGGCGTGAATTTAAAAAAAAATAATTTGGACAATATCTGACATATATTTTGAAATTTGTCAAAATCTGTCTTTTTTTTCCTGACCCCGGACCTTATGTGAAAACTCAGAAAATCTGAAAAGTCCGAAAAAAATCAGACAATTTTTTTTTTTCACTTTTTTTGCCATAGATCATGCATTTCAAATGTCTAGACGTGAATTAAAAAATAATTTGGACAATATCTGACATATTTTGAAATTTGTCAAAATCTGTCTTTTTTTCCTGACCCGGACCTTATGTGAAAACTCAGAAAATCTGAAAAGTCGAAAAAAATCAGACAATTTTTTTTCACTTTTTTTGCCATAGATCATGCATTTCAAATGTCTAGGCGTGAATTAAAAAATAATTTGGACAATATCTGACATATTTTGAAATTTGTCAAAATCTGTCTTTTTTCCTGACCCGGACCTTATGTGAAAACTCAGAAAATCTGAAAAGTCCGAAAAAAATCAGACAATTTTTTTTCACTTTTTTTGCCATAGATCATGCATTTCAAATGTCTAGACGTGAATTAAAAAATAATTTGGACAATATCTGACATATTTTGAAATTTGTCAAAATCTGTCTTTTTTTCCTGACCCCGGACCTTATGTGAAAACTCAGAAAATCTGAAAAGTCCGAAAAAAAATCAGACAATTTTTTTTCTTTTTTTTGCCATAGATCATGCATTTCAAATGTCTAGACGTGAATTAAAAAAATAATTTGGACAATATCTGACATATTTTGAAATTTGTCAAAATCTGTCTTTTTCCTGACCCCGGACCTTATGTGAAAACTCAGAAAATCTGAAAAGTCCGAAAAAAAAATCAGACAATTTTTTTTTTCACTTTTTTGCCATAGATCATGCATTTCAAATGTCTAGACGTGAATTAAAAAATAATTTGGACAATATCTGACATATTTTGAAATTTGTCAAAATCTGTCTTTTTTCCTGACCCCGGACCTTATGTGAAAACTCAGAAAATCTGAAAAGTCCGAAAAAAATCAGACAATTTTTTTTTTCACTTTTTTTTGCCATAGATCATGCATTTCAAATGTCTAGACGTGAATTAAAAAATAATTTGGACAATATCTGACATATTTTGAAATTTGTCAAAATCTGTCTTTTTTTCCTGACCCCGGACCTTATGTGAAAACTCAGAAAATCTGAAAAGTCGAAAAAAAAATCAGACAATTTTTTTTTCACTTTTTTTTGCCATAGATCATGCATTTCAAATGTCTAGGCGTGAATTAAAAAATAATTTGGACAATATCTGACATATTTTGAAATTTGTCAAAATCTGTCTTTTTTCCTGACCCGGACCTTATGTGAAAACTCAGAAAATCTGAAAAGTCGAAAAAAAAAATCAGACAATTTTTTTTTCACTTTTTTTGCCATAGATCATGCATTTCAAATGTCTAGGCGTGAATTAAAAATAATTTGGACAATATCTGACATATTTTGAAATTTGTCAAAATCTGTCTTTTTTCCTGACCCGGACCTTATGTGAAAACTCAGAAAATCTGAAAAGTCGAAAAAAAAAATCAGACAATTTTTTTTTTTTTTTTTTGCCATAGATCATGCATTTCAAATGTCTAGGCGTGAATTAAAAAAATAATTTGGACAATATCTGACATATTTTGAAATTTGTCAAAATCTGTCTTTTTTCCTGACCCCGGACCTTATGTGAAAACTCAGAAAATCTGAAAAGTCCGAAAAAAATCAGACAATTTTTTTTTCACTTTTTTTGCCATAGATCATGCATTTCAAATGTCTAGACGTGAATTAAAAAATAATTTGGACAATATCTGACATATTTTGAAATTTGTCAAAATCTGTCTTTTTTCCTGACCCCGGACCTTATGTGAAAACTCAGAAAATCTGAAAAGTCGAAAAAAAATCAGATTTTTTTTTTTTTTTCACTTTTTTTGCCATAGATCATGCATTTCAAATGTCTAGACGTGAATTAAAAAATAATTTGGACAATATCTGACATATTTTGAAATTTGTCAAAATCTGTCTTTTTTCCTGACCCCGGACCTTATGTGAAAACTCAGAAAATCTGAAAAGTCCGAAAAAAATCAGACAATTTTTTTTTTCACTTTTTTTGCCATAGATCATGCATTTCAAATGTCTAGGCGTGAATTAAAAAAATAATTTGGACAATATCTGACATATTTTGAAATTTGTCAAAATCTGTCTTTTTCCTGACCCCGGACCTTATGTGAAAACTCAGAAAATCTGAAAAGTCCGAAAAAAATCAGACAATTTTTTTTTCACTTTTTTGCCATAGATCATGCATTTCAAATGTCTAGACGTGAATTAAAAAATAATTTGGACAATATCTGACATATTTTGAAATTTGTCAAAATCTGTCTTTTTTCCTGACCCCGGACCTTATGTGAAAACTCAGAAAATCTGAAAAGTCCGAAAAAAATCAGACAATTTTTTTTTCACTTTTTTTGCCATAGATCATGCATTTCAAATGTCTAGACGTGAATTAAAAAAATAATTTGGACAATATCTGACATATTTTGAAATTTGTCAAAATCTGTCTTTTTCCTGACCCGGACCTTATGTGAAAACTCAGAAAATCTGAAAAGTCCTGAAAAAAAAAATCAGACAATTTTTTTTTTTCACTTTTTGCCATAGATCATGCATTTCAAATGTCTAGACGTGAATTAAAAAATAATTTGGACAATATCTGACATATTTTGAAATTTGTCAAAATCTGTCTTTTTTCCTGACCCCGGACCTTATGTGAAAACTCAGAAAATCTGAAAAGTCCGAAAAAAATCAGACAATTTTTTTTTCACTTTTTTGCCATAGATCATGCATTTCAAATGTCTAGACGTGAATTAAAAAAAATAATTTGGACAATATCTGACATATTTTGAAATTTGTCAAAATCTGTCTTTTTTTTCCTGACCCCGGACCTTATGTGAAAACTCAGAAAATCTGAAAAGTCCGAAAAAAAAATCAGATTTTTTTTTTTTTCACTTTTTTTTGCCATAGATCATGCATTTCAAATGTCTAGGCGTGAATTAAAAAAATAATTTGGACAATATCTGACATATTTTGAAATTTGTCAAAATCTGTCTTTTTTCCTGACCCCGGACCTTATGTGAAAACTCAGAAAATCTGAAAAGTCCGAAAAAAATCAGACAATTTTTTTTTTCACTTTTTTTGCCATAGATCATGCATTTCAAATGTCTAGGCGTGAATTAAAAATAATTTGGACAATATCTGACATATTTTGAAATTTGTCAAAATCTGTCTTTTTTCCTGACCCGGACCTTATGTGAAAACTCAGAAAATCTGAAAAGTCCGAAAAAAAATCAGACAATTTTTTTTTTCTTTTTTTTGCCATAGATCATGCATTTCAAATGTCTAGACGTGAATTAAAAAATAATTTGGACAATATCTGACATATTTTGAAATTTGTCAAAATCTGTCTTTTTTCCTGACCCCGGACCTTATGTGAAAACTCAGAAAATCTGAAAAGTCCGAAAAAAAATCAGACAATTTTTTTTTTCACTTTTTTTTTTGCCATAGATCATGCATTTCAAATGTCTAGGCGTGAATTAAAAATAATTTGGACAATATCTGACATATTTTGAAATTTGTCAAAATCTGTCTTTTTCCTGACCCGGACCTTATGTGAAAACTCAGAAAATCTGAAAAGTCGAAAAAAATCAGACAATTTTTTTTCTTTTTTTTGCCATAGATCATGCATTTCAAATGTCTAGACGTGAATTAAAAAATAATTTGGACAATATCTGACATATTTTGAAATTTGTCAAAATCTGTCTTTTTTCCTGACCCGGACCTTATGTGAAAACTCAGAAAATCTGAAAAGTCGAAAAAAAATCAGAGACATTTTTTTTTCACTTTTTTTTTGCCATAGATCATGCATTTCAAATGTCTAGACGTGAATTAAAAAAAAATAATTTGGACAATATCTGACATATTTTGAAATTTGTCAAAATCTGTCTTTTTCCTGACCCGGACCTTATGTGAAAACTCAGAAAATCTGAAAAGTCGAAAAAAAAAAAATCAGACAATTTTTTTTTTTCACTTTTTTGCCATAGATCATGCATTTCAAATGTCTAGGCGTGAATTAAAAAAATAATTTGGACAATATCTGACATATTTTGAAATTTGTCAAAATCTGTCTTTTTTCCTGACCCGGACCTTATGTGAAAACTCAGAAAATCTGAAAAGTCGAAAAAATCAGACAATTTTTTTTTCACTTTTTTTTTGCCATAGATCATGCATTTCAAATGTCTAGACGTGAATTAAAAAATAATTTGGACAATATCTGACATATTTTGAAATTTGTCAAAATCTGTCTTTTTCCTGACCCCGGACCTTATGTGAAAACTCAGAAAATCTGAAAAGTCCGAAAAAAAATCAGACAATTTTTTTTCCTTTTTTTTTTGCCATAGATCATGCATTTCAAATGTCTAGACGTGAATTAAAAAATAATTTGGACAATATCTGACATATTTTGAAATTTGTCAAAATCTGTCTTTTTTCCTGACCCCGGACCTTATGTGAAAACTCAGAAAATCTGAAAAGTCCGAAAAAAATCAGACAATTTTTTTTCTTTTTTTGCCATAGATCATGCATTTCACATGTCTAGACGTGAATTAAAAAAATAATTTGGACAATATCTGACATATTTTGAAATTTGTCAAAATCTGTCTTTTTCCTGACCCGGACCTTATGTGAAAACTCAGAAAATCTGAAAAGTCGAAAAAATCAGACAATTTTTTTTCACTTTTTGCCA
>NW_025963197.1:0-5692 GCF_017589495.1 Alosa alosa
CTTCCGGTGGCCGCGTTTATGACCAGAAATTACCAATCTTATCTGAATCACCCGAACCATTAGGCCACCACCAGACAGAGGAGTCTGTTGAATGGACAAAACTTTCAGCAGGTGCACCCCACTACTAAATTGTTGAAACTGACGTTCAAGAGGGACATTGTGATGGATTAACACATGATACCGTCAGCTAGAAGCGGCTGCTTCAGCAACGATGCAGCGCTTCTGTTCACAGACATGGGTTGGCAACATGATGGGGAACAGAGTTTTTAAACTGTTACCGTTAGATCGCGAGAACCGTCAAAATCAGAGACCCGACCGAGCACACCAGCGGTTAAAATAAATTGGTAAATCCCGTTACCAGAGCTCTAAATGGCTCTGTTGTTTTGGACCTCTCTTCCATGATCTAAAATTTCACCCGCGATAGTGTTCCAGGAACAAGCAGCTCATATGCACTTCAACCGTAGTTTTAACTTATCATAGTCATGACAATCATCTGGCGACAATGCTGCGAGCCTCTTGTTGCTTACCGCTTATTACGCCTGCAGCAGTAATGCACCGAGTGGAATCGAGACCAACTCAGCGCATCAGCTAAGCGTTGAACAAAGAAAAGCGTATCAGGATGGCTCGAGGAAAATTTGGGCACTAATGGCAAAATTTCCCCGAACATCAAAATGAAGTGGATCAGACTGATCGGCCTTTAGACTCGCGAGCGAATGTGCCGGCTAATGGTGTAACTTTACTCTCCCCTAATATATACAAGTTTGTGCTCCTAAAGCTGTCCTGCTCAGTCTCCCTGGCCCTTAACTTTTCCAACTGCCAGGTCTTTTTCAATCTCGGCATTAACCGTATACTTTCATGCTCAATCTCTGTAACAGCAGCACCCTTCCGTTGTTTCAAAAACTCAAACCTTCCGATAAAGTCCAGCGGAGCAGTAACTGTAACCGGTTCCGCGTTCAACTAAAACCCCTGCGGCAACCAGATTACTTTTTAATGCGCGCCTTAACCTTGTCCTTTACAAACTGACCATTTAGCTCAAGTTTGAAATGCTCTTCAATTTGAGCAGCTGTTCGCCCGTGCACTGATCAAAAATATCTCTAATGGGCTGATGAAATCTTCTACCGTGGGGCACTATCCCAATGTCTAGCGCTAAACAAACAAACGGTAGGCTAAGTGTGTAACTTCGTTGCACCAGCCCCCAAAGCTGAAGACGGCAAGCAGCAATGTTTGTCCGCTAACTAACTAAAGCCCACAACACCTATTTAAGCTGCGGCTAGCTCTTCATGCAGTTACTGGCGGTGGGTAGGCTAATTAAGTGCCAAAACCAATAGGGGAGAAAAAAAAGCAACCAGAACCTGGCGACTCCTGGCTCACACCATGGATACACTCGAGACAACTGCTCTGACCACTTTCACCACAACACTAAACAACCCCGACGAAGTCAAAGGGAACAACTTCACCTAACAAAGGGACACACATCGCTTACTTGCAGCTCAACAAACCTTACCTACCTTAATCATTGCGCACAGAGGCCGAGCTTTCAAACAATGCAATATACTCAAAAATCGCTTCAAACAAAGGGAGACTTCCCGCTCTACCAGTACTACACCTGAGCAGAACCAGAGGAAGTCCACTATCAAATGACGTAACGAATGGCGACCGCCATTCACAAATTCGACCCGCAGAACTTTCAAAGCGGAGAGTTGCGAACCTTAACAATTGACCGATCCAAGCCCCTCCTCCCATTGTCAGTCCCCATAGTTACTGTTGCTAAGTCGGACAAGTTTGCAGGAAAGTGTGCGAGAGCAGCGTGTTCAACATGGGAATGTAGCACCCGTTTAAGCGAGTGCAACAGTGTATGCTGGATTTCTGGGCGTCAAGTAATCTTGATATATTCAAAAACAGAGGCCAGAAAGGCCTTCAGTATGCAGATGGACACATTCACAATGTCTGCTGTTATCAACGAGGTGGAACACCACAAATTGAGGACAAACAAATCGGTGTAATTGGATCTTAATGGGATGCATGTTAACTGGGGATAAACAATTATGCGTTATCGAGCAGGTAGTTTACCTTATTTGCTGCAGATGTGACTGATTCAATAAACAGGTCTGTGCAAAAATATGGTGGCGTGTCCATAACAAAATCTAACCATATTTCGAGGGATTAATAGAAGACTGGACCAAGTGCTGCAGATCAAGTTCCCGCAACTTGGAGGAGAGTGACTAGCCAAGCAGCTCATGTTGGGGAAGGTGGAGAGAGAAAGCTTCTCTTCAGTAGGCCCGATAGCCTACTTATTATGACCGCCGCACAGCGAAGCGGCGGTCATATATAGGTTTAATCAGATTTTTTTTTTTTTTTTTTTTTTTTTTTTTTTTTTCTTTTAGCATGCCCAAATTTCCGTCAATGATTCCGGGACACTGAAAGACCGGGGTACACGAAACTTGGTGGACATGTAACCCACATGGATAGCATGGAACCATCGTTTTCGTTTTGATCTGTAGCCCCCCGGCTGAATTGGACCCCGAAGGAGGGTAGGGCGAACACAGTTTTCTGTGAATATCTCGAAAACCGTAGGGTTTAGGAGGACCATTTTTTTTTTTTGTATGTTGATCTCAAGGGGCCATGTCAACCCATTCCATAACCACTCATTTCATGTATGGCGCCACCTAGTTAAACACAAAAAAGTAAAAATGAGGTGGTGTAATTGAAGGTATCTGTGACCTAACATAGTCAAAACTGCACGAAATTGGAAGTGTAGGATCATTATGACACCCTCTGTATGCACGCCAAGTTTTGTGGAATTCCGTTCATGGGGGCCACACAATAAATTAATTTATGTTACTATACACCAACTGGCCTGTAGGTGGCCGGAGACAGTTTTCTGTGAATATCTCGAGAACCGTAGGGCCTAGGAGGTCCACCTTTTTTTGTATGTTGGTCTTAAGGGGGCATGTCAACCCATCCCATTACCACTTATTTCATGTATAGCGCCACCTAGTTAAAAATTAAAAAGCAATCTCAATATCTCTGGCTGACAAGGTCAAAACTGCACGAAATTAAAAGTGTAGGATCATTATGACACCCTCTGAATGCATGCCAAGTTTGTGTACTTTCGTTCATGGGGGCCTTACAATAAAATAATTTATGTGTACATTTAGTGGCGATACACCAACAAGGATTCGGGACACTGAAAGACCGGGGTACACAAAACTTGGTGAGCATGTACCCCACATGGATAGCATGGAACCGTCATTTTTAGTTTTCATCTGCAGCCCCGGCTGGACTGGACCCCGAAAGGAGGGTAGGGCGAACACAGTTCTCTGTGAATCTTTTTATGGTATGTTGGTCTCAAGGGCCCACATCAACCTGGCTCATAATCACTCATTTGTGATTTGCCCCCGGTAAAAAATGAAAATCAGTAGGATTAAAAGAAAGCCAAAATAAATATTCATCATCATCATCATGGCTGCATTTTTCAGTATTGGCGAAGTAGTCGTTTGTCCACTAGATGGCGCGCATCGTTGCAGTGAGGCGTAATTTTGTTGGAAGTTAAAAGTGGGTTGGAAAAACAATGGGCGCTTCATACAAGGACTGTAATTTACATGGCGAACATCTAATAAGGATAGGGCGATGTTCACATGAAGTGTAATTCCCATTTCTTCTTGAAGCGAAATAAATCTAAGGATGTTTATCGGACATGCTTGGTTTTACTGCAGATACGTTAATCTTGTAATATCAATAAGGACCTAGGTAATGTTACCGTTAAGCGTTGGTTGAGTGATGGAGGCATTTGATTTATTGCATTTGTGAAAACTATAAATGCGGTTATACCAAGCAAATGTATAGCAGCACTGTTTGTATCTTTCGACTGTCATTTATTGCACGTGCTACAAAATCATTCTGTGCAATGGAAGATTTACCAACGTTACACCCGGTCTGATACAGTTTTGCCTATACATGCGTGAGACTGAGGCGCCTGTTTATTTTGTTTTAAGTGCGTGCAGGGTGTGAGAGGGGAATCGATGTGCTTTGATTACAGCTTGGTAGTTGTAGTCTGTGAAATTAAAAAGCGCGTGTGTGTGAAGTATCAAACAATGACACCTTCATTTCATTATGGCTGCTTTAGCAAAACACCTTAAGCTACTGTGTAGTGGGTCCCATTTAGAAGTGGCTACTTCATTGGCGCTTTCCTTGACTCATGGAGCTGCGTGAATGTTATTACAACTTTTAAGCCCGCGATATGACAGTTTAAGTCCGCTTGATACTGTAAAGTAAGCCATTGGTTTCAAAGGAGATTTTATTTGTGTAGCCAGCATAGCCTATTGACAATTTATGTTGTCAATAGGCCTACCTTATAATCCTACCTGTAGCTTAGGGAAGCTAACAACTTTCTATTAGGATCTAGTTTGTTAGTTACCGTTTTGTCATAACTCCCTGATGCATTTTTGCATTTAGAATAGCCAGGCGTGTATATCTCAATCGGAAAATTAAACAATATCGGGTGCCTATGGACTAGGCTGGGTGAACCCAGCCTGATCTGCCCGCTATTTATTTTTGATTTCTTAAAAGATTGAGCTTGGTCTGATGAAAGCCAGACTAGCCATGGACCTCAGTTAAACAATGCAAGGGAACATGAATCAGCCTATATTTGCACTAACAATAGCGGACAAAAGCTTTTCAACTTTGGCCCGTTAAAATGTGTATGAACAGTCTAGCGGCGCATTTCATCAAGGCCCATTTGGACATGTCAGTTATTTGCACCACTGGTTAGATGTAAAACAGCATTTCGTTTCAGACTAGGCTACTGTTACTTAATTTGTGCATTAACAATAGCGTTTCAGACTACTGTTACTTAATTTGTGCATTGACAATAAAAGTATTACATGAACTAAAGATGACTAAAATCTTATGTAGAAGAAGAAACATTCACAAAAATCCATCCATCCAAAAATGACCTTTGTTTTTTGATAGCTGTTGAAAGCTTGACATGGAACTGACAGAGATGTTTTTGTTTATAAATACATAAAAATAAATAAATAAATAACATTATGCTGATACCTTTTGCTTTTCCCAAATACAATGTAGCCTACAGGTGTAAGTGACCTTTCATCAATCCAGTTGCAATGGATGAACTGTGATGAACTGCCCTACTTGTGATTGTTTAGAGATTTTAAAGGTTTTATAACAATTCTACATCTTCTTTGGCTATTCTACAATCTATTCACCTTTTCAGCACCAGTAGGGTACTTTCTGTGCAGCCGCACGCACACACACTCAGGCATGCCAAACAAGCATACACAAAAGTTTCAAGAGTGGGGGATGGAGTAAAATATGGAGACAAATTGAAGTGTGATTTATTTTTGGCGGAACGGATGTACAGGACTGAGCTGGCGGTCATATTTTGTACCGCTATGCGGTACATCTAGTTTCGATACGTGATTGAAGGTGTATTCTTTTGCGCGTCTTCAATATGCGAGTTCAGTTCCTGCAAGGTAGGTATAATTTTTGCGTAGGCTTATGTTGTCGTTTCATCGGTGGAAACCAGATTTAGTTATGTTTTTTGTGGTAGCCTAGTTATGAACACAAATAAATGGGAACACCGTACACTCAGATTTCTTTACTGAAAAGTAGCAGCCTATCAAAGTTATGCAAAGTTAGGCCTATGTGTTAACGTTTCACCGCGGTCAGGATA
>NW_025963198.1:0-5686 GCF_017589495.1 Alosa alosa
GAAGCCAGAACCTGACTGTTTGTAACTGTTTGCGTCCTGTTTCTTGTGCTTTTTTACTGAGGGCAATCATATTAATCATTGATATCAATTGCAACACCCAAAGGAATAAAATACATTTTACAAAATTGGGGAGATACGCGATCTGCGGACTTTGACCTACAAGCAGTAGCCGGGCGTTATGAGACTCTGAGACTCCGTGACATCTTATGAAGCCAAGAACCTGACTGTTTGTAACTGTTTGGCGTCCTGTTTCTTGTGCTTTTACTGAGGGCAATCATATTAATCATTGATATCAATTGCAACACCCAGAGGAATAAAATATATTTGACAAAAAATTGGGGACTTTGCCTACACGCCGGTAGCCCTCCGCAGACTCTAATCATGGATATACTGCACTGCATTAATCAAGCGTCTCCTCCATTGCGTGGGAAAGGCGCTGTGCTATCACTTTTAAGAAATGCATCGCGGTTCGAATCCGGCCTGATGCACCGGCCCGTTAAAGACCCTTTTTTAAGCTGTCTCGCGTTGTTTTCTGAGACATCTGGTCATCAGCGTGTCGTCGCCAGCAACATCTTATGAAACCAAGAACCTGACTGTTTGTGACTGTTTTGCGTCCTGTTTCTTGTGCTTTTTACTGGGGCAATCATATTAATCATTGATATCAATTGCAACACCCAGAGGAATAAAAATACATTTGACAAAATTGGGGGAATGCTGCGATCTGCGGACTTTGACCTACACAAGCAGTAGCCGGCGTCCACAAGACTATGAGACTCCTTTGACATCTTATGAAGCCAAGAACCTGACTGTTTGTAACTGTTTTTGCGTCCTGTTTCTTGTGCTTTTTTTACTGAGGGCAATCATATTAATCATTGATATCAATTGCAACACCCAAAGGAATAAAATACATTTTACAAAATTGGGGAATGCAGCGATCTGCGGACTTTGACCTACACAAGCAGTAGCGGGATTTGAGACTATGAGACTCCGTGACATCTTATGAAGCCAAGAACCTGACTGTTTGTAACTGTTTTGCGTCCTGTTTCTTGTGCTTTTTTACTGAGGGGCAATCATATTAATCATTGATATCAATTGCAACACCCAGAGGAATAAAATATATTTGACAAAATTGGGGAATGCAGCGATCGGTAGGACTTTGACCTACACCGCGGTAGCGGCGTCCGCGAGACTCTAATCATGGATATACTGAGCACTGCATTAATCAGCGTCTCCTCCGTGGCACCGTAGGAAGGCAGCGCTGTGCTATATAGCACTTTAAGAAATGCATCGCCGGTTCGAATCGGCCTGATGCACCCGGCCCGTTAAAGGCCTTTTTAAGCTGTCTGGCGTTGTTTCGCGATGCGCCATCTGGTCATCGGCGTGTCGATCGCCAGCAACATCTTATGAAGCCAAGAACCTGACTGTTTGTGACTGTTTTGCGTCCTGTTTCTTGTTTTTTACTGAGGGCAATCATATTAATCATTGATATCAATTGCAACACCCAGAGGAATAAAATATATTTGACAAAATTGGGGAATGCCGCGATCTGCGGACTTTGACCTACACAAGCAGTAGCCGGCGTCACAAGACTATGAGACTCCCGCGACATCTTATGAAGCCAAGAACCTGACTGTTTGTAACTGTTTGCGTCCTGTTTCTTGTGCTTTTTTACTGAGGGCAATCATATTAATCATTGATATCAATTGCAACACCAAAGGAATAAAAATACATTTTACAAAAAATTGGGGAATGCAGCGATCTGCTTGGGACTTTGACCTACACAAGCAGTAGCGGCGTTATGAGACTCTGAGACTCCCGTGACATCTTATGAAGCCAAGAACCTGACTGTTTGTAACTGTTTGCGTCATGTTTCTTGTGCTTTTTTACTGAGGGCAATCATATTAATCATTGATATCAATTGCAACACCCAGAGGAATAAAATATATTTGACAAAATTGGGAATGCCGCGATCTGCGGACTTTGACCCCCCACAAGCAGTAGCGGCGTCACAAGACTATGAGACTCCGTGACATCTTATGAAGCCAAGAACCTGACTGTTTGTAACTGTTTTGCGTCCTGTTTCTTGTGCTTTTTTTACTGAGGGCAATCATATTAATCATTGATATCAATTGCAACACCCAAAGGAATAAAAATACATTTTACAAAATTGGGGAATGCCGCGATCTGCGGACTTTGACCTACACAAGCAGTAGCCGGCGTTACGAGACTACGAGACTCCCGTGACATCTTATGAAGCCAAGAACCTGACTGTTTGTAACTGTTTGCGTCCTGTTTCTTGTGCTTTTTTACTGAGGGCAATCATATTAATCATTGATATCAATTGCAACACCCAGAGGAATAAAATATATTTGACAAAATTGGGGAATGCCGCGATCGGCGGACTTTGACCTACACTGCGCAGTAGCGGCGTCCACGAGACTCTAATCATGGATATACTGAGCACTCGTTAATCAGCGTCTCCTCCGTGGCACTGCGTAGGAAAACAGCGCTGTGCTATATAGCACTTTAAGAAATGCATCGCGGTTGAATCGGCCTGATGCACCGGCCCGTTAAGGCTTTTAAGCTGTCTCAGCGTTGTTTTACGCGATGCCGCCATCTGGTCATCGCGTGTCGATCGCCAGCAACATCTTATGAAGCCAAGAACCTGACTGTTTGTGACTGTTTGCGTCCTGTTTCTTGTGCTTTTTTACTGAGGGCAATCATATTAATCATTGATATCAATTGCAACACCCAGAGGAATAAAATACATTTGACAAAATTGGGGAATGCCGCGATCTGCGGACTTTGACCTACAAGCAGTAGCGGCGTCACAAGACTATGAGACTCCCGCGACATCTTATGAAGCCAAGAACCTGACTGTTTGTAACTGTTTGCGTCCTGTTTCTTGTGCTTTTTTACTGAGGGCAATCATATTAATCATTGATATCAATTGCAACACCCAAAGGAATAAAAATACATTTTACAAAATTGGGGAATGCCGCGATCTGCGGACTTTGACCTACACAAGCAGTAGCCGGCGTTACGAGACTACGAGACTCCCGTGACATCTTATGAAGCCAAGAACCTGACTGTTTGTAACTGTTTGCGTCCTGTTTCTTGTGCTTTTTTACTGAGGGCAATCATATTAATCATTGATATCAATTGCAACACCCAGAGGAATAAAATATATTTGACAAAATTGGGGAATGCCGCGATCGGCGGACTTTGACCTACACTGCGCGGTAGCCCGGCGTCGAGACTCTAATCATGGATATACTGAGCACTGCATTAATCAGCGTCTCCTCCGTGGCACCGCGTAGGAAAGGCAGCGCTGTGCTATATAGCACTTTAAGAAATGCATCGCCCGGTTGAATCGGCCTGATGCACCCGGCCCGTTAAAGGCCTTTCCGGCTGTCTCGGCGTTGTTTTCTGGCGATGCCGCCATCTGGTCATCGGCGTGTCGATCGCCAGCAACATCTTATGAAGCCAAGAACCTGACTGTTTGTGACTGTTTGCGTCCTGTTTCTTGTGCTTTTTTACTGAGGGCAATCATATTAATCATTGATATCAATTGCAACACCCAGAGGAATAAAAATACATTTGACAAAATTGGGGAATGCCGCGATCTGCGGACTTTGACCCTACACAAGCGTAGCGGCGTCCACAAGACTATGAGACTCCAGCGACATCTTATGAAGCCAAGAACCTGACTGTTTGTAACTGTTTGCGTCCTGTTTCTTGTGCTTTTTTACTGAGGGCAATCATATTAATCATTGATATCAATTGCAACACCCAAAGGAATAAAAATACATTTTACAAAATTGGGGAATGCAGCGATCTGCGGACTTTTTGACCTACACAAGCAGTAGCGGCGTTCTGAGACTCTGAGACTCCGTGACATCTTATGAAGCCAAGAACCTGACTGTTTGTAACTGTTTTGCGTCCTGTTTCTTGTGCTTTTTACTGAGGGGCAATCATATTAATCATTGATATCAATTGCAACACCCAGAGGAATAAAATATATTTGACAAAATTGGGGAATGCAGCGATCGGCGTCCGGACTTTGACCTACACTGCGCGGTAGCCCGGCGTCCGCGAGACTCTAATCATGGATATACTGAGCACTGCATTAATCAGCGTCTCCTCCGTGGCACCGCGTAGGAAAACAGCGCTGTGCTATATAACACTTTAAGAAATGCATCGCCGGTTCGAATCGGCCTGATGCACCGGCCCGTTAAGGCGTTTTTAAGCTGTCTCGCGTTGTTTACGCGATGCCGCCATCTGGTCATCGGCGTGTCGTCGCCAGCAACATCTTATGAAGCCAAGAACCTGACTGTTTGTGACTGTTTTGCGTCCTGTTTCTTGTGCTTTTTTTACTGAGGGCAATCATATTAATCATTGATATCAATTGCAACACCCAGAGGAATAAAAATACATTTTGACAAAATTGGGGAATGCGCGATCTGCGGACTTTGACCTACACAAGCAGTAGCGGCGTCACAAGACTATGAGACTCCAGCGACATCTTATGAAACCAAGAACCTGACTGTTTGTAACTGTTTTGCGTCCTGTTTCTTGTGCTTTTTTTACTGAGGGGCAATCATATTAATCATTGATATCAATTGCAACACCCAAAGGAATAAAAATACATTTTACAAAATTGGGGAATGCCGCGATCTGCGGACTTTGACCTACACAAGCAGTAGCCGGCGTTATGAGAGACTATGAGACTCCGTGACATCTTATGAAGCCAAGAACCTGACTGTTTGTAACTGTTTTGCGTCCTGTTTCTTGTGCTTTTTTTTACTGAGGGCAATCATATTAATCATTGATATCAATTGCAACACCCAGAGGAATAAAATATATTTGACAAAATTGGGGAATGCGCGATCGGCGGACTTTGACCTACACAATGGATAGTAGCACCGTTAATCGGCGTCACAAGACTATGAGACTCCGGTTCGACATCTTATGAAGCCAAGAACCTGACTGTTTGTAACTCTTTTGCGTCCTGTTTCTTGTGCTTTTTTTACTGAGGGCAATCATATTAATCATTGATATCAATTGCAACACCCAAAGGAATAAAAATACATTTGACAAAATTGGGAATGCGATCTCTGCGGACTTTGACCTACACAAGCAGTACCGGCGTCACGAGACTATGAGACTCCGTGACATCTTATGAAACCAAGAACCTGACTGTTTGTAACTGTTTTGCGTCCTGTTTCTTGTGCTTTTTTTTACTGAGGGCAATCATATTAATCATTGATATCAATTGCAACACCCAGGAATAAAATATATTTGACAAAATTGGGGAATGCAGCGATCTGCGGACTTTGACCTCGCGTAGCGGCGTCCACGAGACTCTAATCATGGATATACTGAGCACTGCATTAATCAAGCGTCTCCTCCGTGGCACCGCACGTAGGAAAGGCAGCGCTGTGCTATATAGCACTTTAAGAAATGCATCGCCCGGTTGAATCGGCCTGATGCACCGGCCCCGTTAAAAGGCCTTTTTCGCTGTCTCTCAGCGTTGTTTCTGTGATGCGCCATCTGGTCATCGCGTGTCGATCGCCAACAACATCTTATGAAGCCAAGAACCTGACTGTTTGTGACTGTTTTGCGTCCTGTTTCTTGTCTTTTTTTACTGAGGGCAATCATATTAATCATTGATATCAATTGCAAC
>NW_025963199.1:0-5673 GCF_017589495.1 Alosa alosa
TTTTCACTTTTGTTTTGCCACAGATCATGCATTTCACATGTCTAGGCGTGAAGTAAAACATAATTTGGACAATATCTGACATATTTTGAAATGTGTCAAAATCCGTCTTTTTCCTGACCCGGACCTTATGTGAAAACTAAGAAAATCTGAAAAGTCACGACAAAAATAAGACCAATTTTGTTTTTCACTTTTGTTTGCCACAGATCATGCATTTCACATGTCTAGGCGTGAAGTAAAACATAATTTGGACAATATCTGACATATTTTTGAAATGTGTCAAAATCCGTCTTTTTTCCTGACCCCGGACCTTATGTGAAAACTAAGAAAATCTGAAAAGTCACGACAAAAATAAGACCAATTTTGTTTTCACTTTTGTTTTGCCACAGATCATGCATTTCACATGTCTAGGCGTGAAGTAAAACATAATTTGGACAATATCTGACATATTTTTGAAATGTGTCAAAATCCGTCATTTTTCCTGACCCCGGACCTTATGTGAAAACTAAGAAAATCTGAAAAGTACGACAAAAATAAGACCAATTTTGTTTTTCACTTTTGTTTGCCACAGATCATGCATTTCACATGTCTAGACGTGAAGTAAAACATAATTTGGACAATATCTGACATATTTTGAAATGTGTCAAAATCCGTCATTTTTCCTGACCCCGGACCTTATGTGAAAACTAAGAAAATCTGAAAAGTACGACAAAAATAAGACCAAATTTTGTTTTCACTTTTGTTTGCCACAGATCATGCATTTCACATGTCTAGACGTGAAGTAAAACATAATTTGGACAATATCTGACATATTTTGAAATGTGTCAAAATCCGTCTTTTTTTCCTGACCCGGACCTTATGTGAAAACTAAGAAAATCTGAAAAGTACGACAAAAATAAGACCAAATTTGTTTTTCACTTTTGTTTGCCACAGATCATGCATTTCACATGTCTAGACGTGAAGTAAAACATAATTTGGACAATATCTGACATATTTTGAAATGTGTCAAAATCCGTCATTTTTCCTGACCCCGGACCTTATGTGAAAACTAAGAAAATCTGAAAAGTACGACAAAAATAAGACCAATTTTGTTTTTCACTTTTGTTTGCCACAGATCATGCATTTCACATGTCTAGACGTGAAGTAAAACATAATTTGGACAATATCTGACATATTTTGAAATGTGTCAAAATCCGTCATTTTTCCTGACCCGGACCTTATGTGAAAACTAAGAAAATCTGAAAAATCACGACAAAAATAAGACCAATTTTGTTTTTCACTTTTTGTTTGCCACAGATCATGCATTTCACATGTCTAGGCGTGAAGTAAAACATAATTTGGACAATATCTGACATATTTTGAAATGTGTCAAAATCCGTCTTTTTCCTGACCCGGACCTTATGTGAAAACTAAGAAAATCTGAAAAGTACGAAAAAAAATAAGACCAATTTTGTTTTTCACTTTTGTTTTGCCACAGATCATGCATTTCACATGTCTAGGCGTGAAGTAAAACATAATTTGGACAATATCTGACATATTTTGAAATGTGTCAAAATCCGTCTTTTTTCCTGACCCCGGACCTTATGTGAAAACTAAGAAAATCTGAAAAGTACGACAAAAAATAAGACCAATTTTGTTTTTCACTTTTGTTTGCCACAGATCATGCATTTCACATGTCTAGACGTGAAGTAAAACATAATTTGGACAATATCTGACATATTTTGAAATGTGTCAAAATCCGTCTTTTTTCCTGACCCCGGACCTTATGTGAAAACTAAGAAAATCTGAAAAGTCACGACAAAAATAAGACCAATTTTGTTTTTTCACTTTTGTTTGCCACAGATCATGCATTTCACATGTCTAGGCGTGAAGTAAAACATAATTTGGACAATATCTGACATATTTTTGAAATGTGTCAAAATCCGTCATTTTTCCTGACCCGGACCTTATGTGAAAACTAAGAAAATCTGAAAAGTACGACAAAAATAAGACCAATTTTGTTTTTCACTTTTGTTTTGCCACAGATCATGCATTTCACATGTCTAGACGTGAAGTAAAACATAATTTGGACAATATCTGACATATTTTGAAATGTGTCAAAATCCGTCATTTTTCCTGACCCCGGACCTTATGTGAAAACTAAGAAAATCTGAAAAGTCACGCGAAAAAAATAAGACCAATTTTGTTTTTCACTTTTGTTTGCCACAGATCATGCATTTCACATGTCTAGGCGTGAAGTAAAACATAATTTGGACAATATCTGACATATTTTTGAAATGTGTCAAAATCCGTCATTTTTTCCTGACCCGGACCTTATGTGAAAACTAAGAAAATCTGAAAAGTCACGACAAAAATAAGACCAATTTTGTTTTTCACTTTTGTTTTGCCACAGATCATGCATTTCACATGTCTAGGCGTGAAGTAAAACATAATTTGGACAATATCTGACATATTTTGAAATGTGTCAAAATCCGTCATTTTTCCTGACCCGGACCTTATGTGAAAACTAAGAAAATCTGAAAAAGTACGACAAAAAAATAAGACCAATTTTTTTTTTCACTTTTGTTTTGCCACAGATCATGCATTTCACATGTCTAGGCGTGAAGTAAAACATAATTTGGACAATATCTGACATATTTTTGAAATGTGTCAAAATCCGTCATTTTTTCCTGACCCCGGACCTTATGTGAAAACTAAGAAAATCTGAAAAGTCACGACAAAAATAAGACCAATTTTGTTTTTCACTTTTGTTTGCCACAGATCATGCATTTCACATGTCTAGGCGTGAAGTAAAACATAATTTGGACAATATCTGACATATTTTTGAAATGTGTCAAAATCCGTCATTTTTTCCTGACCCGGACCTTATGTGAAAACTAAGAAAATCTGAAAAAACGACAAAAATAAGACCAATTTTGTTTTTCACTTTTGTTTGCCACAGATCATGCATTTCACATGTCTAGGCGTGAAGTAAAACATAATTTGGACAATATCTGACATATTTTTGAAATGTGTCAAAATCCGTCATTTTTTCCTGACCCCGGACCTTATGTGAAAACTAAGAAAATCTGAAAAGTCACGACAAAAATAAGACCAATTTTGTTTTTCACTTTTTTTTGCCACAGATCATGCATTTCACATGTCTAGGCGTGAAGTAAAACATAATTTGGACAATATCTGACATATTTTTGAAATGTGTCAAAATCCGTCTTTTTCCTGACCCCGGACCTTATGTGAAAACTAAGAAAATCTGAAAAGTCACGACAAAAATAAGACCAATTTTGTTTTCACTTTTGTTTTGCCACAGATCATGCATTTCACATGTCTAGGCGTGAAGTAAAACATAATTTGGACAATATCTGACATATTTTGAAATGTGTCAAAATCCGTCTTTTTCCTGACCCGGACCTTATGTGAAAACTAAGAAAATCTGAAAAGAAAATCTGAAACGACAAAAATAAGACCAATTTTGTTTTTCACTTTTGTTTGCCACAGATCATGCATTTCACATGTCTAGGCGTGAAGTAAAACATAATTTGGACAATATCTGACATATTTTGAAATGTGTCAAAATCCGTCTTTTTTCCTGACCCGGACCTTATGTGAAAACTAAGAAAATCTGAAAAGTCACGACAAAAATAAGACCAATTTTGTTTTTCACTTTTGTTTTGCCACAGATCATGCATTTCACATGTCTAGGCGTGAAGTAAAACATAATTTGGACAATATCTGACATATTTTTGAAATGTGTCAAAATCCGTCATTTTTTCCTGACCCCGGACCTTATGTGAAAACTAAGAAAATCTGAAAAGTACGACAAAAATAAGACCAATTTTGTTTTTCACTTTTGTTTGCCACAGATCATGCATTTCACATGTCTAGACGTGAAGTAAAACATAATTTGGACAATATCTGACATATTTTTGAAATGTGTCAAAATCCGTCATTTTTCCTGACCCGGACCTTATGTGAAAACTAAGAAAATCTGAAAAGTACGACAAAAATAAGACCAAATTTTGTTTTCACTTTTGTTTGCCACAGATCATGCATTTCACATGTCTAGACGTGAAGTAAAACATAATTTGGACAATATCTGACATATTTTGAAATGTGTCAAAATCCGTCATTTTTCCTGACCCCGGACCTTATGTGAAAACTAAGAAAATCTGAAAAGTCACGACAAAAATAAGACCAATTTTTTTTTTCACTTTTGTTTTGCCACAGATCATGCATTTCACATGTCTAGGCGTGAAGTAAAACATAATTTGGACAATATCTGACATATTTTTGAAATGTGTCAAAATCCGTCTTTTTCCTGACCCGGACCTTATGTGAAAACTAAGAAAATCTGAAAAGTCACGACAAAAATAAGACCAATTTTGTTTTTCACTTTTGTTTTGCCACAGATCATGCATTTCACATGTCTAGGCGTGAAGTAAAACATAATTTGGACAATATCTGACATATTTTGAAATGTGTCAAAATCCGTCTTTTTCCTGACCCCGGACCTTATGTGAAAACTAAGAAAATCTGAAAAATACGACAAAAATAAGACCAAATTTTGTTTTTCACTTTTTTGTTTGCCACAGATCATGCATTTCACATGTCTAGGCGTGAAGTAAAACATAATTTGGACAATATCTGACATATTTTTGAAATGTGTCAAAATCCGTCATTTTTCCTGACCCGGACCTTATGTGAAAACTAAGAAAATCTGAAAAGTCACGACAAAAATAAGACCAATTTTGTTTTTCACTTTTTTGTTTGCCACAGATCATGCATTTCACATGTCTAGGCGTGAAGTAAAACATAATTTGGACAATATCTGACATATTTTGAAATGTGTCAAAATCCGTCATTTTTCCTGACCCGGACCTTATGTGAAAACTAAGAAAATCTGAAAAGTACGACAAAAATAAGACCAATTTTGTTTTTCACTTTTGTTTTGCCACAGATCATGCATTTCACATGTCTAGGCGTGAAGTAAAACATAATTTGGACAATATCTGACATATTTTTGAAATGTGTCAAAATCCGTCTTTTTTCCTGACCCGGACCTTATGTGAAAACTAAGAAAATCTGAAAAGTCACGACAAAAATAAGACCAATTTTTTTTTCTTTTTTTTTGCCACAGATCATGCATTTCACATGTCTAGGCGTGAAGTAAAACATAATTTGGACAATATCTGACATATTTTGAAATGTGTCAAAATCCGTCTTTTTCCTGACCCCGGACCTTATGTGAAAACTAAGAAAATCTGAAAAAAGTCACGACAAAAATAAGACCAATTTTGTTTTTCACTTTTGTTTGCCACAGATCATGCATTTCACATGTCTAGGCGTGAAGTAAAACATAATTTGGACAATATCTGACATATTTTTGAAATGTGTCAAAATCCGTCATTTTTTTCCTGACCCGGACCTTATGTGAAAACTAAGAAAATCTGAAAAGTCACGACAAAAATAAGACCAATTTTGTTTTTCACTTTTGTTTGCCACAGATCATGCATTTCACATGTCTAGGCGTGAAGTAAAACATAATTTGGACAATATCTGACATATTTTTGAAATGTGTCAAAATCCGTCATTTTTCCTGACCCCGGACCTTATGTGAAAACTAAGAAAATCTGAAAAATACGACAAAAATAAGACCAAATTTTGTTTTCACTTTTGTTT
>NW_025963200.1:0-5651 GCF_017589495.1 Alosa alosa
AGGGGCCAAGAGTGGCTCCCGCTAAGTCCAAAAGTGGTATGTGATGAACATGTCCGCTGGCTCTTGTTCACACCGCGATTCTGGCCCTAGCCAACCACCTATCACGCGACGCAAGGTCACAGCGAGGCAGGGGTGGCGGCGTTGCGTCGGGCGTCAAAATTAATCTAGAATCTCACCCGATCCTGGCTTCCCCCGCCCTCCCCAAACACACACACACATTAGCTGAAGCTAAGGCCTTGTGAGAGGCCTACTAGCTACCTGTGTCCGGGGCCGGGCGGGGAGAAACGCAGAGAGGATGGGACTTGTGCTCAGCCGGGCTCAACAGGCCTAGGGCAGGGGAGGAGACACAGAGAGGCTGCGCTAGACCCCCCACCAAGCACAGCCACACACCGCACCTGTGGCGCAGGTGATGGGGAGACAGAGAGGGGCCTGTTGCTCAGAGGCTCCAGCTGCTCAGAGAGGGCCCCAACTTATTGTATTATTACATTATTATTATTAAAAGTTGGGCCTAGATGCTGTGCCCTAGATGCTTGGGCCTAGATGCGTGCTATACCCACTGCAGCACCCCTACACACACACACACACACCCACCCACAGGCCCCAGCTGCTCACAGGGCTCCAAGACTCCTCCTCTCTGTCCCCTCTTGTGGCGTGTGTGTGAGCCTGGGAGCATTACCCTGTATCCTACTCCACTAAACTTAACCCAAATTAAACAGCTAATCAAACTAGCTAACACCCTCTATGCTAAGCCCGCCCAACACAAAGTGGCAAACACCCCCCTCTGGGTACCACCCCCACAGGACAACCAGGCTTAAGCACCCGATAAGTACTGGTGCACTGTGCCCCATAAGCTAAACTTCGCAAGGGTTAAAGCCTTAAGCAGAGCCGAAAAATCTCAAACCCATGTGATACCTGCGGGTTCATTATATGATTCCGGCCCCTAGCAAACCTCAGAGCTAACTCAAGAGTCATATGTGATGAACATGTAACAGACTGTCATTCTCCCCATACTGCCACTAAGGGGCCAAGACTGAAAAAGCTAACTCAAGACTTCATTATGTGATGGAAAATGTAACAGACTATCATTCTCCCCATACTGCCACTAAAGGGGGCCAAGACTGAAAACCAGCTAACTCAAGACTACGTATGTGATGGAAAATGTAACAGACTGTCATTCTCCCCATACTGCCTAAAGGGGCCAAGACTGAAAACCAGCTAAACTCAAACTGGGTATGTGATGGAAAATGTAACAGACTGTCATTCTCCCATACTGCCACTAAGGGGCCAAGAGTGAAAACCCCGCTAAGTCAAAGGATTATGTGATGGAAAATGTAACAGACTGTCATTCTCCCATACTGCCACTAAGGGGCCAAGAGTGAAAACCAGCTAAGTCAAAATTCATTATGTGATGGAAAATGTAACAGACTGTCATTCTCCCCATATACTGCCACTAAGGGGCCAAAGAGTGAAAACCAGCTAAGTCAAGAGTCGTATGTGATGGAAAATGTAACAGACTGTCATTCTCCCATACTGCCACTAAGGGGGCCAAGAGTGAAAACCAGCTAAGTCAAGAATTAGGTATGTGATGGAAAATGTAACAGACTGTCATTCTCCCCATACTGCCACTAAGGGGCCAAGAGTGAAAACCAGCTAAGTCAAAGAGTGATATGTGATGAACATGTCAAGCTAGCTCGCGGATTCACACTCACGATTCTGGCCCTAGCCAACGCCCTATCTCAGCTGCCTTAAAGGTAAGCGAGGCGGGGGTGGCGGCGTTAAGTCGGGCGTGAAAAACCCGCTGGTCGAACAAAGCTGCACGACTTGTGGCCAAAAAACCAACTGCACCCGGTGCACTTGTGGCTAATCCCCTATCATAGTCAGGGATAGTGAAGTGAAACACTGAGGCATAGCTGCTGATTTCCCCGCAGAGACAAGTCAAAGCTCACATGTGAATGAACATGTGGGAATACGCTAACTTCTTGGTTCATTATATGATTCTGGCCTAGCCAACCCGCCCTAGCTCCGCTGACTTAAAGGTCACAGCGAGGCGGGGGTAAGCCATTTCGTCGGGCGTCCAGAAAACGTGGGGTGCCGCCAGTCTAACCCTCAGCTGCTGCGACTTGTGGCCAAAAACCAACTGCACCCGGTGCACTTGTGGCTATTACCCCTATCCTAGCAACAACCTAGCAACCACCAGAATATGACCACAGTAACTACCATGGCAACCCACGGTATTTAGCATAGTGCGCGCCATATGTACCCCTAGCATAGCGCTATATATTTACTCACCCTGACCAACATATGTGTGTTTTGGCCAAAATTTGAAAATGGCTAAATGTTAAATCGCCAAAAAGTAGTTTTGCCGCACATTGCTTTGCATTACAGCTAGAGAGATGAAACTTTGCAGCTCCATCTGGTTCATGTGCAGAAGGTCTGACTTTGAATTTCAGCCTCGTAGCTCCATGCTACCACCCACAGGTCCACCTCTGAAGTGGGAATGGTCAACTTTTTTTATGTTTTCCTTCACAGTTTTTTTTTTGTGGGTGTCTCAGAGATCCCACTTTTTTTGGAACAGTTGTCAAGGGCCTCTAGGCGGTGCCTTAGCGTCTTGGTCCCATCCCTCTAGCACCTAAGCGTTACCGAGGCAGAAGGGAAACCTTTGTATGCGTTTGAACGATTTATCTCCTTCCGGGAATAATCCACCCTCTCCAAACTGAGCCTGGCTTGTTTGTGACGTCCCGTTGTTAAACATATTCTGATTTCATACTGATCGGACCAACATAAAGGGAGTTTTGGCTAAAAATGTAAAATTGGCAAAATGTTAAATCGCCAAAAAGTAGTTTTTGCAGGCACATTGCTTTGCGTTACAGCTAGAGATGAAACTTTGCACGCTCCATCTGGGTCATGTGCACAAGGTCTGACTTGAATTTCAGACTTGTAGCTCCATGCTACCACCCACAGGTCCCACCTCTGAAATGGGAATGGTCAACTTTTTTTATGTTTTTCCTACACAGTTTTTTTGTGGATGTCTCAGAGATCCCACTTTTTGGAACAGTTGTCAGGGGGCCTCTAGGCGGTGCCTTATGTCTTGGTCCCATCCCTCTAGCACCTAAGCGTTACCGAGGGCAGAAGAGGGGAAACCTTATGCGTTTCAAACCCGTTTATCTCCTTCGAGGAATAATCCACCCACTCCAAACTGAGCCTGGCTTGTTTGAGGCGTCCGTTGTTAAACATATTCTGATTTCATACTGATCGGACCAACATAAGGGAGTTTTTGGCTAAAAAATGTAAAATTGGCAAAATGTTAAATCGCCAAAAAGTAGTTTTTGCAGGCACATTGCTTTCGTTACAGCTAGAGATGAAACTTTGCACGCTCCATCTGGGTCATATGCAGAAGGTCTGACTTGAATTTCAGACTCGTAGCTCCATGCTACCACCACAGGTCCACCTCTGAATTGGGAATGGTCAACTTTTTTATGTTTTTCCTACACAGTTTTTTTGTGGATGTCTCAGAGATCCCACTTTTGGAACAGTTGTCAGGGGCCTCTAGGCGGTGCCTTGGCGTCTTGGTCCCATCCCTCTAGCACCCTAAGCGTTACCAAGGCAGAAGAGGGAAACCTTGTACGTTCGAACCGTTTATCTCCTTCGGGGAATAATCCACCCACTCCAAACTGAGCCTGGCTTGTTTGAGGCGTCCGTTGTTAAACATATTCTGATTTCATACTGATGGGACCAACATAAGGGAGTTTTTGGCTAAAAATGTAAAAATTGGCAAAATGTTAAATCGCCAAAAAAGTAGTTTTTGCAGGCACATTTAACAACGTTACAGCTAGAGATGAAACTTTGCACGCTCCATCTGGGTCATGTGCAGAAGGTCTGACTTGAATTTCAGACTCGTAGCTCCATGCTACCACCCACAGGTCCACCTCTGAAGTGGGAATGGTCAACTTTTTATCAAACTAGCTAACACCCTCTATGCTAAGCCCGTAAACACAAAGTGGCAAACCCCCTCTGGGTACCACCCCGCGGACAACCAGGCTTAAGCACCCGATAAGTACTGGTGCACTGTGCCCCGCTTAAGCTAACCTACGCAAGGGGTTAAAGCCTTAAGCAGAGCCGAAAAAATCTCAAACCCATGGTATACCTGCAAACCTCGGGTAACTCAAAGTCATATGTGATGAACATGTAACAGACTGTCATTCTCCCTACTGCCACTAAAGGGGCCAAGTGAAAACCAGGCTAAGTCAAGAGTCATATGTGATGGAAAATGTAACAGACTGTCATTCTCCCATACTGCCACTAAGGGGCCAAGACTGAAAAGCGCTAACTCAAGACTCGTATGTGATGGAAAATGTAACAGACTGTCATTCTCCCATACTGCCACTAAAAAGTGGGCCAAAGATGTGATGGAAAAAACAGACTGTCATTCTCCCAAGTCAAGAGGCATTATGTGATGGAAAATGTAACAGACTGTCATTCTCCCCATACCTGCCACTAAAGGGGCCAGAGTGAAAACCGCTAAGTCAAGGAAATTAGGTATGTGATGGAAAATGTAACAGACTGTCATTCTCCCCATACTGCCACTAAGGGGCCAAGAGTGAAAACCAGCTAAGTCAAAGAGTCATTATGTGTGGAAAATAAACAGACTGTCAATACCTTGCCACTAAGGGGCCAAGAGTGAAAACCAGCTAAGTCAAAGAGTAGGTATGTGATGGAAAATGTAACAGACTGTCATTCTCTATACTGCCACTAAGGGGCCAAGAGTGAAAACCGCTAAGTCAAAGAGTCATTATGTGATGAACATGTCACGCTAGCTGCGGATTCACATCGATTCTGGCCCTAACCAACCGCCCTATCTCCCGCGACGCAAGGTCACAGCGTAGGCGGGGGTGGCGGCGTTAAGGTCGGGCGTCAAAATTAATCTAGAATCTCACCTAATCCTGGCGCCCCATAAACACCACACACACATTAGCTGCTAAGGCCTTGTGAGAGGCCTACTAGCTGTGATCGGATCGGGCCGGAGAGGCCTGGGGATGAGTGCTTGTGCTCAGACGGGCTCAACTTGGGCTCAGGAGCAGGAGAGAGATACAGAGAGCTGACCCCCACCAAGCACAGCCACACACCCACGCACACAGCTGGCGCGGGTGATAGAGAGGGACAGAGAGAGGGGCCTGTTGCTCAGAGAGGCTCCAGCTGCTCAGAGAGGCCCCAACTTATTATTATTACATTATTATTATTAAAGTTGGGCCTAGATGCTTTTGTGCCCTAGATGCTTGGGCCTAGATGCTGTGCTATACCCACTGCAGCACCCCTACACACACACACACCCACCCACAGGCCCCAGCTGCTCACAGAGGCTCCAAAGACTCCTCTCTGTCCCCTCTTGTGGCGTGTGTTTGAGCCTGGGAGCATTACCCTGTATCCTACATCCACTAAACTTAACCCAAATTAAACACGCTAATCAAACTAGCTAACACCCTCTATGCTAAGCCCGCAACACAAAGTGGCAAACACCCCCCCTCTGGGTACCACCCCCACGGACAACCAGGCTTAAGCACCCGATAAGTACTGGTGCACTGTGCCCCACTTAAGCTAATCTACATAAAGGGTTAAAGCCTTAAGCAGAGCGAAAAAAATCTCAAACCCATGGT
>NW_025963201.1:0-5639 GCF_017589495.1 Alosa alosa
TTTTTGTTGCGCTGTTGCTGAGGGCACTCATGGCTAACCGCGATATCCAGTTAGCCAAATAAAATCATTTTTTACGAAGGAGGCCTTTGGTTACAACTCACGGCCAGCGCGATCTGGACTGTCATGGTGATAGAACACCAGCACTACGTTAAACAGCGGTCCCATAGCATAATGGAGTAGTCGCTGTGCCGGCGCTTGAAGCGTTATTGCCAGCCTCACAGGTTCTAATCCTGCTGGCGGCGAGCCACCGCGGTCTCCCGTTAGTTTTACCAGTGTCTGGTAGCCTGTGTCAGTGCAATCGCTGATCGGCGAGAACATGCGTGCGATGCGTGCGTGCGATCTCTTAAAGGAAGCCAATTGCATTACTGTTTCTAACTGTTGCTGTCTTTTTGTTGCGCTGTTTGCACAGAGGCCTCATGTTAACCACTGATATCATTCCAACAGCCAGAGAAATAAAATCATTTTTATGAGAAGGAGGGCCTTTGGTTTCCTGGCGCAGCCAGTAGCGATCCGCGAGACTGTCATAATTGATAGAACACAGGCATTACATTAAACAGCGATCCCATAGCATAATGGGTAGTCTGTGCAAAACACTTGAAGCATTGTGCCAGCGTCACAGGTTCTAATCCTGCTTAGTGAATTGACCACCCTTGGTCTCGAATTTTACGGTAGCCTGTGTCCAGTGCAGTAAACTGATCGCGCGGGAACATCGCGTCGCGTCGCGTCGTGCGATCTCTTAAAAACCAATTGCGTTACTGTTTCTAACTGTTTGCTGTGCTTTTGTTGCTGTTTTACTGAGGGCACTCATATTAACCACTGATATCAATTGCAACAGCCAGAGAAATAAAAATCATTTTTTATGAGAAGGAGGGCCTTTGGTTTACAAAGCGCTTCTGACCAGCGTCCACGAGACTGTCATAATTGATAGAACACCGGCGATACATTAAACAGCGATCCCACTTCAGCATAATGGAGTAGTCTCTGTGCAAAGCGCGAAGCATTGTGCCGGCGTCACAGGTTCCTAATCCTGCTTAGTGATGAATTGACCACAGCGGTCCGTTAATAGCCAATTTTACGGTAGCCTGTGTCCAGTGTCGCTGATCGCGGGGACATGTGCGATAGCGTCGTCGTGCAGTCTCTTAAGAAGACAATTGCGTTACTGTTTCTAACTGTTTGCTGTCTTTTTGTTGCTTTACTGAGGGCACTCATATTAACCACTGATATCAATTGCAACAGCCAGAGAAATAAAAATCATTTTTTCGAGGGAGGGCCTTTGGTTTACAAGCTATAGCCAGCGTCACGAAGACTGTCATATTGTTGAACACCAAAGCACTACATTAAACAGCGATCCCTTATAGCGCCAATGGGTAGTGGCTGTGCAAGCTTACTTGAAGCATTGTGCCAGCCTCACAGGTTCTAATCATAGCCGGCGTGACCACCCAGCGGTCTCCCGTTAGTTTTACCAGTGTCTGGTAGCCTGTGTCAGTGCAATGTAAGCTGATCAGCGAGAACATGCGTCGCGTCGTCGCGTCGCGATCTTTAAAGCCATTGCGTTACTGTTTCTAACTGTTTGCTGTCTTTTTGTTGCTGTTTACTGGGGGCACTCATATTAACCACTTTATTATCAATTGCAGCAGCCAGAAATAAAAATCATTTTTATGAGAAGGAGGGCCTTTGGTTTACAAAGCCTTCCTGGCCAGCGTCCGCGAGACTGTCATAATTGATAGAACACTGAGCACCACATTAAACAGCGATCCCATAGCATAATGGAGTAGTCTCTGTACAAAGCACTTGAAGCAATATTGCCAGCGTCACAGGTTCTGATCCTGCTTAGTGAATTGACCACCCGCGGTCTCCGTTAATTTTACGGTAGCCTGTGTCAGTGCAATGCGCTGTCGAGAACATCGCGTCGCGTCGTCGTCGTGCGATCTCTTAAGAAGCCAATTAGCGTGACTGTTTCTAACTGTTTGCTGTCTTTTTGTTGCGCTGTTTACTGAGGGCACTCATATTAACCACTGATATCAATTGCAACAGCCAGAGAAATAAAATCATTTTTCACGAAGGAGGCCTTTGGTTTACAAGCCTTCGGCCAGCGTCACGAGACTGTCATAATTGATAGAACACCAAGCACTACATTAAACAGCGATCCCATAGCATAATGGGTAGTCTCTGTGCAAAAGCACTTGAAGCATTGTGCCAGCGTCACGGTTCTAATCCCTTAGTGAATTGACCACGCGGTCTCCGTTAATTTTAGTGTCTGGTAGCCTGTGTCAGTCTGTCGCTGATCGGCGAGAACATCGTATGCGTGTCGTCGCGATCTCTTAAAGAAGCCAATTGCGTTACTGTTTCTAACTGTTTGCTGTCTTTGCATTTGCGCTGTTTACTGAGGGCACTCATATTAACCACTGATATCAATTGCAGCAAGCCAGAGAAATAAAATCATTTTTTCGAGAGGAGGGCCTTTGGTTTTACAAAGCGCTGGCTTTGACCATCGTCCGAAGACTGTCATAATTGATAGAACACCAACACTACATTAAACAGCGACCCCCATAGCATAATGGAGTAGTCGCTGTGCAGCACTTGAAGCATTGTGCCAGCCTCACAGGTTCTAATCCTGCTTCGGCAGTGACCACCCGCCGGTCTCCCGTTAGTTTACCAGTGTCTGGTGTAGCCTGTGTCAGTGCAATGCAGCTGATCGAGAACATCGCGTCGTCGTCGCGTGCGATCTCTTAAAAAGCCAATTCGTTACTGTTTCTAACTTTTGCTGTCTTTTTGTTGCTGTTTTACTGAGGGCACTCATATTAACCACTGATATCAATTGCAACAGCCAGAGAAATAAAAATCATTTTTCACGAGAAGGAGGCCTTTGGTTTACAAGCCTTCTGACCAGCGTCCGGAACTGTCATAATTGATAGAACACCAAGCACTACATTAAACAGCGATCCCATAGCATAATGGAGTAGTCTCTGTGCAAAGCACTTGAAGCAATGTGCCAGCGTCACAGGTTCTAATCCTGCTTAGTGAATTGACCACCACGGTCTCCCGTTAATTTTACCGGTAGCCTGTGTCAGTGCAATCGCTGATCGCGAGAACATACGTGCGTGCGTGCGTGCGATCTCTTAAGAAGCCAATTGCGTGACTGTTTCTAACTGTTTGCTGTCTTTTTGTTGCGCTGTTTACTGAGGGCACTCATATTAACCACTGATATCAATTGCAGCAGCCAGAGAAATAAAATCATTTTTTACGAAGGAGGGCCTTTGGTTTCGCGCTACGGCCAGCGTCGAGACTGTCATAATTGATAGAACACCAAGCACTACATTAAACAGCGATCCCATAGCATAATGGGTAATTAAGCTGTGCAAAGCACTTGAAGCATTGTGCCAGCCTCACAGGTTCTAATCCTGCCGGCGTGACCACAGCGGTCTCCCGTTAGTTTTACACCAGTGTCTGGGTAGCCTGTGTGTCAGTGCAATCGCTGATCGAGAACATGCGTCGCGTCGTCACGATCTCTTAAGAAGCCAATTGCGTTACTGTTTCTAACTGTTTGCTGTCTTTTGTTGCGCTGTTTACTACGGGGCACTCATATTAACCACTGATATCAATTGCAGCAGCCAGAGAAATAAAAATCATTTTTCACGAGAAGGAGGGCCTTTGGTTTACGCCTTCTACATTGGCGTCGAGACTGTCATAATTGATAGAACACCCGAGCACTACATTAAACACGATCCCCATAGCATAATGGAGTAGTCTCTGTGCAAAAGCACTTGAAGCATTGTGCCAGCGTCACAGGTTCTAATCCTGCTTGGTGAATTGACCACCACGGTCTCCGTTAATTTTACGGTAGCCTGTGTCAGTGCAATGCTGATCAGCGAACATCATCGCGTCGCGTCTGTCGTCGCGATCTCTTAAGAAGACAAGTGCGTTACTGTTTCTAACTGTTTGCTGTGTCTTTTTGTTCTGTTTACTGAGGGCACTCTTATTAACCACTGATATCAATTGCAACAGCCAGAGAAATAAAATCATTTTTCACGAGAAGGAGGGCCTTTGGTTTACAAAGCCTTATGGCCAGCGTCCGCGAGACTGTCATAATTGATAGAACACCAAGCACTACATTAAACAGCGATCCCATAGCATAATGGGTAAGTCGCTGTGCAAGCGCATGAAGCATTGTGCCAGCCTCACAGGTTCTAATCCTGCTTCGGCGTGACCACCGCTTGGTCTCCCGTTAGTTTTACCAGTGTCTGGTAGCCTGTGTCAGTGCAATTAAGCTGATCAGCGAGAACGTCGCGTCGCGTCGATGCGATCTCTTAAAGCCAATTGCATTACTGTTTCTAACTGTTTTGCTGTCTTTTGTTGCTTTGTTTACTGAGGGCACTCATATTATTAACCACTGATATCAATTGCAACAGCCAGAAATAAAAATCATTTTTCATGAGAAGGAGGGCCTTTGGTTTACAGGCTCGATAGCCGAATCCGTCCGACGACTGTCATAATTGATAGAACACCGAGGCACTACATTAAACAGCGATCCCTTAGCATAATGGGTAGTCTCTGTGCAAAGCACTTGGAAACAATGTTCAGCGTCAGGTTCTAATCCTGCTTAGTGAATTGACCACCACGCGGTCTCCGTTAATTTTACCATTGGCCTGTGTCCAGTGCAATGTCGCTGATGGCGAGAACATCGTCGTCGTCGTCGTCGCGATCTCTTAAAAGCCAATTCGTTACTGTTTCTAACTGTTTGCTGTCTTTTGTTGCTGTTTACTGAGGGCACTCATATTAACCACTGATATCAATTGCAACAGCCAGAGAAATAAAAAATATTTTTTTCACGAGAAGGAGGGCCTTTGGTTTACAAAGCGCTTCTGACCAGCGTCCGAAGACTGTCATAATTGATAGAACACCGAGCACTACATTAAACAGCGATCCCATAGCATAATGGGTAGTCTCTGTGCAAAGCACAAACATTGTGCCAGCGTCTCACAGGTTCTAATCCTGCCCGTGAATTGACCACAGCGGTCTCCCGTTAGTTTTACCAGTGTCTGGTAGCCTGTGTCAGTGCAATCGCTGATCGGCGAGAACATCGTCGTCGCGTCGCGTCGTCGTCGCGATCTCTTAAACCAATTGCGTTACTGTTTTCTAACTGTTTGCTGTCTTTTGTTGCTGTTTACTGAGGGCACTCATATTAACCACTGATATCAATTGCAACAGCCAGAGAAATAAAAATCATTTTTTAGAAGGAGGGCCTTTGGTTTCGCTATGGATAGCGATGCGAAGACTGTCATAATTGATAGAACACCAAGCATTACATTAAACAGCGATCCCCATATCATAATGGGTAGTCTCTGTGCAAAGCACTTGAAGCAATGTGCCAGCGTCACAGGTTCTAATCACCAGTGAATTGACCACCCACGGTCTCCCGTTAATTTACGGTAGCCTGTGTCAGTGCAATGTCGCTGATCAGCGAGAACATGCGTCGCGTCGTCGCGTCGCGATCTCTTAAGAAACCAATTGCGTTACTGTTTCTAACTGTTTGCTGTCTTTTTGTTGCTGTTTTTGGGGGCACTCATATTAACCACTGATATCAATTGCAACAGCCAGAGAAATAAAAATCATTTTTATGAGAAGGAGGGCCTTTGGTT
>NW_025963202.1:0-5634 GCF_017589495.1 Alosa alosa
TATGGCAAAAAAGTGAAAAAAAAAAATTGTCTGATTTTTTTCGGACTTTTCAGATTTTCTTAGTTTTTCACATAAGGTCGGGGTCAGGGAAAAAGCCGGATTTTGACACATTTCAAAATATGTCAGATATTGTCCAAATTATGTTTTACTTCCGTCTAGACATGTGAAATGCATGATCTGTGGCAAACAAAAAAGTGAAAAACAAAATTGGTCTTATTTTTTGTCGTACTTTTCAGATTTTCTTAGTTTTCACATAAGGTCGGGGTCAGGAAAAATGGCGGGTTTTTGACACATTTCAAAATATGTCAGATATTGTCAAATTATGTTTTACTTCCGTCTAGACATGTGAAATGCATGATCTGTGGCAAACAAAAGTGAAAAACAAAATTGGTCTTATTTTTTGTCGTACTTTTCAGATTTTTCTTAGTTTTCACATAAGGTCGGGGTCGGGAAAAAAGGCGGATTTTGACACATTTCAAAATATGTCAGATATTGTCAAATTATGTTTTACTTCCGTCTAGACATGTGAAATGCATGATCTGTGGCAAACAAAAGTGAAAAACAAAATTGGTCTTATTTTTGTAGGTACTTTTCAGATTTTCTTAGTTTTCACATAAGGTCGGGGTCAGGAAAAATGGCCAGTTTTGACACATTTCAAAATATGTCAGATATTGTCCAAATTATGTTTTACTTCCGTCTAGACATGTGAAATGCATGATCTGTGGCAAACAAAAGTGAAAAAACAAAATTGGTCTTATTTTTGTCGTACTTTTCAGATTTTCTTAGTTTTCACATAAGGTCGGGGTCAGGAAAAAGACGGATTTTGACACATTTCAAAATATGTCAGATATTGTCAAATTATGTTTTACTTCCGTCTAGACATGTGAAATGCATGATCTGTGGCAAACAAAAAGTGAAAAACAAAATTGGTCTTATTTTTTGTCATTACTTTTCAGATTTTTCTTAGTTTTCACATAAGGTCGGGGTCAGGAAAAAAGGCGGATTTTGACACATTTCAAAATATGTCAGATATTGTCAAATTATGTTTTACTTCACGTCTAGACATGTGAAATGCATGATCTGTGGCAAACAAAAAGTGAAAAACAAAATTGGTCTTATTTTTTGTCGTACTTTTCAGATTTTCTTAGTTTTCACATAAGGTCGGGGTCAGGAAAAAGGCGGATTTTGACACATTTCAAAATATGTCAGATATTGTCCAAATTATGTTTTACTTCCGTCTAGACATGTGAAATGCATGATCTGTGGCAAACAAAAGTGAAAAACAAAATTGGTCTTATTTTTTCGTACTTTTCAGATTTTCTTAGTTTTCACATAAGGTCCGGGGTCAGGAAAAATGGCGGGATTTTGACACATTTCAAAATATGTCAGATATTGTCAAATTATGTTTTACTTCGCGTCTAGACATGTAGAAATGCATGATCTGTAGCAAACAAAAGTGAAAAACAAAATTGGTCTTATTTTTGTCATTACTTTTCAGATTTTCTTAGTTTTCACATAAGGTCGGGGTCAGGAAAAATGGCCAGTTTTGACACATTTCAAAATATGTCAGATATTGTCCAAATTATGTTTTACTTCACGTCTAGACATGTGAAATGCATGATCTGTGGCAAACAAAAGTGAAAAACAAAATTGGTCTTATTTTTTGTCGTTACTTTTCAGATTTTCTTAGTTTTCACATAAGGTCGGGGTCAGGGAAAAATAGCGGTTTTGACACATTTCAAAATATGTCAGATATTGTCAAATTATGTTTTACTTCCGTCTAGACATGTGAAATGCATGATCTGTGGCAAACAAAAGTGAAAAACAAAATTGGTCTTATTTTTTGTCGTACTTTTCAGATTTTCTTAGTTTTCACATAAGGTCGGGGTCAGGGAAAAAGGCGGATTTTGACACATTTCAAAATATGTCAGATATTGTCCAAATTATGTTTTACTTCGCGTCTAGACATGTGAAATGCATGATCTGTGGCAAACAAAAGTGAAAAACAAAATTGGTCTTATTTTTTGTCATTACTTTTCAGATTTTTCTTAGTTTTCACATAAGGTCGGGGTCAGGAAAAAAGCCGGATTTTGACACATTTCAAAATATGTCAGATATTGTCAAATTATTTTTTACTTCACGTCTAGACATGTGAAATGCATGATCTGTGGCAAAAAAAGTGAAAAAAAAATTGGTCTTATTTTTTTGTCATTACTTTTCAGATTTTCTTAGTTTTCACATAAGGTCGGGGTCAGGAAAAAGACGGATTTTGACACATTTCAAAATATGTCAGATATTGTCCAAATTATGTTTTACTTCCGTCTAGACATGTGAAATGCATGATCTGTGGCAAACAAAAGTGAAAAACAAAATTGGTCTTATTTTTGTCATTACTTTTCAGATTTTCTTAGTTTTTCACATAAGGTCGGGGTCAGGAAAAATGGCCAGATTTTGACACATTTCAAAATATGTCAGATATTGTCAAATTATGTTTTACTTCCGTCTAGACATGTGAAATGCATGATCTATGGCAAAAAAAGTGAAAAAAAAATTGGTCTTATTTATTTTTGTCATTACTTTTCAGATTTTCTTAGTTTTCACATAAGGTCGGGGTCAGGAAAAAGGCGGATTTTGACACATTTCAAAATATGTCAGATATTGTCAAATTATGTTTTACTTCCGCGTCTAGACATGTGAAATGCATGATCTGTGGCAAACAAAAAGTGAAAAACAAAATTGGTCTTATTTTTTGTCGTACTTTTCAGATTTTCTTAGTTTTCACATAAGGTCGGGGTCAGGAAAAAGGCGGATTTTGACACATTTCAAAATATGTCAGATATTGTCAAATTATGTTTTACTTCCGTCTAGACATGTGAAATGCATGATCTGTGGCAAACAAAAGTGAAAAACAAAATTGGTCTTATTTTTGTCATTACTTTTCAGATTTTCTTAGTTTTCACATAAGGTCGGGGTCAGGAAAAATGGCAGATTTTGACACATTTCAAAATATGTCAGATATTGTCAAATTATTTTTTTACTTCGCGTCTAGACATGTGAAATGCATGATCTGTGGCAAAAAAAGTGAAAAAAAAATTGGTCTTATTTTTCGGACTTTTCAGATTTTCTTAGTTTTCACATAAGGTCGGGGTCAGGAAAAAGGCAGATTTTGACACATTTCAAAATATGTCAGATATTGTCCAAATTATTTTTACTTCCGTCTAGACATGTGAAATGCATGATCTGTGGCAAAAAAAGTGAAAAAAAAAATTGGTCTTATTTTTTTTAGTTACTTTTCAGATTTTCTTAGTTTTCACATAAGGTCGGGGTCAGGAAAAAGACAGATTTTGACACATTTCAAAATATGTCAGATATTGTCCAAATTATTTTTTATTCACGTCTAGACATGTGAAATGCATGATCTGTGGCAAAAAAAGTGAAAAAAAAAATTGGTCTTATTTTTGTCGGACTTTTCAGATTTTCTTAGTTTTCACATAAGGTCGGGGTCAGGAAAAAAGACAGATTTTGACACATTTCAAAATATGTCAGATATTGTCAAATTATGTTTTACTTCCGTCTAGACATGTGAAATGCATGATCTATGGCAAACAAAAGTGAAAACAAAAATTGGTCTTATTTTTGTCGTACTTTTCAGATTTTCTTAGTTTTCACATAAGGTCCGGGGTCAGGAAAAAGACAGCGGTTTTGACACATTTCAAAATATGTCAGATATTGTCCAAATTATGTTTTACTTCCGTCTAGACATGTGAAATGCATGATCTGTGGCAAAAAAAGTGAAAAACAAAATTGGTCTTATTTTTGTCGTACTTTTCAGATTTTCTTAGTTTTCACATAAGGTCGGGGGTCAGGAAAAAAAGCAGATTTTGACAAATTTCAAAAATATGTCAGATATTGTCCAAATTATGTTTTACTTCCGTCTAGACATTTGAAATGCATGATCTGTGGCAAAAAAGTGAAAAAAAAATTGGTCTTATTTTTGTAGGACTTTTTCAGATTTTCTTAGTTTTCACATAAGGTCGGGGTCAGGAAAAAGGCGGATTTTGACACATTTCAAAATATGTCAGATATTGTCCAAATTATGTTTTACTTCCGTCTAGACATGTGAAATGCATGATCTGTGGCAAACAAAAGTGAAAAAAAAATTGGTCTTATTTTTGTCGTACTTTTCAGATTTTCTTAGTTTTCACATAAGGTCGGGGTCAGGAAAAAAGCCGGATTTTGACACATTTCAAAATATGTCAGATATTGTCCAAATTATTTTTTACTTCCGTCTAGACATGTGAAATGCATGATCTGTGGCAAAAAAGTGAAAAAAAAATTGGTCTTATTTTTGTCATTACTTTTCAGATTTTCTTAGTTTTCACATAAGGTCGGGGTCAGGAAAAAAGACAGGATTTTGACACATTTCAAAATATGTCAGATATTGTCAAATTATTTTTTACTTCCGTCTAGACATGTGAAATGCATGATCTGTGGCAAACAAAAGTGAAAAACAAATTGGTCTTATTTTTTAGTACTTTTCAGATTTTCTTAGTTTTCACATAAGGTCGGGGTCAGGGAAAAAAGACAGATTTTGACACATTTCAAAATATGTCAGATATTATCCAAATTATGTTTTACTTCCGTCTAGACATTTGAAATGCATGATCTGTGGCAAAAAAAGTGAAAAAAACAAAATTGGTCTTATTTTTTGTCATTACTTTTCAGATTTTCTTAGTTTTCACATAAGGTCGGGGTCAGGGAAAAAAAAACGGATTTTGACACATTTCAAAATATGTCAGATATTGTCCAAATTATTTTTTTACTTCCGTCTAGACATGTGAAATGCATGATCTATGGCAAAAAAAAGTGAAAAACAAAATTGGTCTTATTTTTTTTCATTACTTTTCAGATTTTCTTAGTTTTCACATAAGGTCCGGGGTCAGGAAAAAAGACGGATTTTGACACATTTCAAAATATGTCAGATATTGTCCAAATTATGTTTTACTTCACGTCTAGACATGTGAAATGCATGATCTATGGCAAAAAAAGTGAAAAAAAAAATTGTCTGATTTTTTTCGGACTTTTCAGATTTTCTTAGTTTTCACATAAAGGTCGGGGTCAGGAAAAATGGCGGATTTTGACACATTTCAAAATATGTCAGATATTGTCCAAATTATGTTTTACTTCCGTCTAGACATGTGAAATGCATGATCTGTGGCAAACAAAAGTGAAAAAAAAATTGGTCTTATTTTTTGTCGTACTTTTCAGATTTTCTTAGTTTTCACATAAGGTCGAGGGTCAGGAAAAAGACGGTTTTGACACATTTCAAAATATGTCAGATATTGTCCAAATTATGTTTTACTTCACGTCTAGACATGTGAAATGCATGATCTGTGGCAAACAAAGTGAAAACAAAAATTGGTCTTATTTTTTGTCGTACTTTTCAGATTTTTCTTAGTTTTCACATAAGGTCGGTCAGGAAAATGGCGGATTTTGACACATTTCAAAATATGTCAGATATTGTCAAATTATGTTTTAATTCACGTCTAGACATTTGAAATGCATGATCTATGGCAAAAGTGAAAAAAAATTGTCTGATTTTTTGTGGACTTTTTCAGATTTTTCTTAGTTTTC
>NC_009575.1:0-16698 GCF_017589495.1 Alosa alosa
GATAGTGTAGCTTAGAGTAAAGCATAACATTGAAGATGTTAGTACGGGTCGTAGAAAGCCCCACGGTCACAAAAGTTTGGTCCTGACTTTATTATCAGCTCTAACCCAATTTACACATGCAAGCCTCCGCACCCCTGTGAGGATGCCCTCAATCCCCCGTCCGGGGACGAGGAGCCGGTATCAGGCACACTTTTAGCCCAAGACGCCTTGCTTAGCCACACCCCCAAGGGAATTCAGCAGTGATAGACATTAAGCCATAAGTGAAAACTTGACTTAGTCAGGGTTAAGAGGGCCGGTAAAACTCGTGCCAGCCACCGCGGTTATACGAGAGGCCCTAGTTGATTCACTCGGCGTAAAGAGTGGTTATGGAGAATAAAATACTAAAGCCGAAGGCCCCTTAGGCCGTCATACGCACCTAGAGGCTCGAATTATAGACACGAAAGTAGCTTTACCCCTTCCCACCAGAACCCACGACAGCTGGGACACAAACTGGGATTAGATACCCCACTATGCCCCGCCGTAAACTTAGATATTCCAGTACAACAAATATCCGCCAGGGGACTACGAGCGCCAGCTTAAAACCCAAAGGACTTGGCGGTGCTTCAGACCCCCCTAGAGGAGCCTGTTCTAGAACCGATAACCCCCGTTCAACCTCACTACTCCTTGCTTTTCCCGCCTATATACCACCGTCGCCAGCTTACCCTGTGAAGGTACTACAGTAAGCAGAATGAGTAATACTCAAAACGTCAGGTCGAGGTGTAGCGTACGAAGTAGGAAGAAATGGGCTACATTGTCTGATCCAGATTATTCACGGAAGATTGTCTGAAACGACAATCCGAAGGTGGATTTAGCAGTAAAGGGGGAATAGAGTGCCCCCTTGAAGCCGGCTCTGAAGCGCGCACACACCGCCCGTCACTCTCCCCAACAACCGCCCACACCAAGGTAAATAACACAATACCCGTCACAAGGGGAGGCAAGTCGTAACATGGTAAGTGTACCGGAAGGTGCACTTGGAATAATCCGGGTGTGGCTGAGACAGTTAAGCGACTCCCTTACACCGAGAATACATTCATGCAAGTTGGATCGCCCGGAACTAAACAGCTAGCTCAAACTATAATGAACCAAGTTAATGATATAAATAGTCCTACAGAAAGCTAAAAGCACAAACTAAACCATTCGACCACCCCAGTACGGGCGACAGAAAAGGAAATAAAGACGCTATAGACAAAGTACCGCAAGGGAAAGCTGAAAGAGAAATGAATAACGCACTAAAGTAAATAAAAGCAGAGACTACATCTCGTACCTTTTGCATCATGATCTAGCCAGTAACCTCAAGCAAAGAGACCTCTAGTTTGAACCCCCGAAACCGGACGAGCTACTCCGGGGCAGCCTATTATAGGGCCAACCCGTCTCTGTGGCAAAAGAGTGGGAAGACCCCCGAGTAGAGGTGAAAGACCTACCGAGTCAGGTTATAGCTGGTTGCCCAAGAAATGAATAGAAGTTCAGCCCCGCCACGCCCTTGCCCACAACAGTTTTACTTAAACAAGGCATAAAGGACACCCGCGGGAGTTAGTCAAGGGAGGTACAGCTCCCTTAACAAAGGACACAACCTTAAACAGGAGGCTAAGGAATATATTAAACTAAGGCCCTAGGTTTCAGTGGGCCTAAAAGCAGCCACCTGAACAGAAAGCGTTAAAGCTCAGACCAATCCAAGCCTATTATAACATTAAAATCTCCAAAGCCCCCAATATTACTGGGCCATCCTATGCCCCCATAGGAGGGACCATGCTAGAACGAGTAATAAGAAGAAAGACCTTCTCCCAGCACATGTGTAAGTCGAACCGGACACCCCATCGACAATTAACGAACCCAACAAGAGAGGGTAGTACACCACCGCCACCCCAGGCCAAGAAGACCATGTAGTAGAACATCGTTACCCCCACACAGGAGTGCTTAAATCAAGGGAAAGACTTAAAGGATAAAAAGGAACTCGGCAAACCAAAACCCCGCCTGTTTACCAAAAACATCGCCTCCTGCCACCACTAATTATAGGAGGTCCCGCCTGCCCTGTGACCAAAAGTTTAACGGCCGCGGTATTTTAACCGTGCAAAGGTAGCGCAATCAATTGTCTTTTAAATGGAGACCTGTATGAATGGCATAACGAGGGTTTAACTGTCTCTTTTTCCCGGTCAATGAAACTGATCTACCCGTGCAGAAGCGGGTATTTATACACAAGACGAGAAGACCCTATGGAGCTTTAGACGCCAACCAACCACGAAAAGCGGCCGCTGACTGGACCCTTAAACAACGTGATTATGGCATAAGCGTCTTCGGTTGGGGCGACCACGGGAGATAACAAAGCTCCCGAGTGGATAGGGGGACACCCTAAAACCCAGAGCCACAGCTCTAAGTCACAAAACATTTGACCAATAATGATCCGGCTTTATGCCGACCAACGAACCAAGTTACCCTAGGGATAACAGCGCAATCCCCTCCCAGAGTCCATATCGACGAGGGGGTTTACGACCTCGATGTTGGATCAGGACATCCTAATGGTGCAGCCGCTATTAAGGGTTCGTTTGTTCAACGATTAAAGTCCTACGTGATCTGAGTTCAGACCGGAGTAATCCAGGTCAGTTTCTATCTGTGAAACCACCCTTCCTAGTACGAAAGGACCGGAGTGATGAGGCCCCTGCTTTAAGCACGCCTCCCCCCAACCTGCTGAATACAACTGAAGTAGGTAAAGGGGGGTAATCCCCGGCCCAAGAGAAGGGCGCGCTAGGGTGGCAGAGCCCGGTAAATGCAGGAAGCCTAAGACTTCCCTCCCCAGAGGTTCAAATCCTCTCCTTAGCTATGCTTCACATTATCATAGCCCACATCATCAACCCCCTTGCCTACATCGTACCGGTCCTACTCGCCGTAGCTTTCCTGACCCTAATTGAACGAAAAGTCTTGGGCTATATGCAACTGCGAAAAGGACCAAATGTGGTAGGCCCTTACGGACTACTTCAGCCAATCGCAGACGGAGTTAAACTCTTTATTAAAGAACCTGTCCGACCCTCCACATCCTCCCCATTCTTATTCCTAGCCACCCCTACCTTGGCCCTCACACTGGCACTCACACTATGAGCACCCCTGCCCCTACCCTTCCCTGTTACTGACCTTAATCTCAGCATACTATTTATTTTAGCACTATCCAGCCTAGCCGTGTACTCAATCCTGGGGTCTGGGTGGGCATCTAATTCAAAATACGCCCTAATTGGGGCCCTGCGGGCCGTCGCCCAAACCATTTCCTACGAAGTGGCGCTAGGACTCATCCTTCTATGCACTATCGTATTTACAGGGGGTTTCACCCTGTCAATGTTCAGCATCACACAAGAAGGAATTTGACTACTAGCCCCAGCATGACCTCTTGCGGCAATGTGGTACATCTCCACACTAGCAGAGACCAATCGAGCACCATTTGATCTAACTGAGGGGGAGTCAGAACTTGTATCCGGGTTCAACGTAGAATACGCCGGAGGGCCCTTCGCCCTTTTCTTCCTAGCTGAATACGCCAACATTCTCTTCATGAATACCCTATCAGCAGTACTCTTTATAGGGGCCTCACACTTCCCCTCATTTCCCGAGTTTACCACCATTAGCATCATATTTAAAGCAGCCCTTCTTTCCGGGCTATTCTTATGAGTTCGGGCCTCCTACCCACGATTCCGATATGACCAACTAATACACCTGGTGTGAAAAAACTTCCTTCCCCTTACATTAGCGCTAATTCTCTGACATATCTCCCTTCCGGTGGGGACTGCAGGTCTCCCTCCCCAATTCTAGGTAAACCTGGAGCTGTGCCTGAACGTCTAAGGGGTACTTTGATAGAGTGAACCACGGGGGTTAAACTCCCCCCAGCTCCTTAGAAAAAAGGGATTCGAACCCGTCCTCCAGAGATCAAAACTCTGGGTGCTTCCACTACACCACTTTCTAGTAAGGTCAGCTAAATAAGCTCTCGGGCCCATACCCCGAGTATGTCGGTTAAAATCCTTCCCCTATTAATGAACCCTTACGTACTCACAATCCTACTCTCTAGCCTCGGCCTAGGGACTACAATAACCTTTGCAAGCTCCCACTGACTGCTAGCATGAATGGGCTTGGAAATTAACACCCTTGCCATCGTCCCCATAATAGCCTACCAGCACCACCCCCGTGCCGTAGAAGCCACGACCAAATATTTCCTCACACAAGCCACAGCAGCAGCTATGCTTCTATTTGCTAGCACTACCAACGCATGAATCACCGGGCAATGAGAGATCACCCAGCTCTCCCACCCCATCGCCTCTTCCATCGCCATTACAGCTTTGGCACTAAAAATTGGCCTAGCCCCCATACACTTCTGGCTTCCCGAAGTTCTCCAAGGAATCACGCTAACCACAGGGCTAGTATTGTCCACTTGACAAAAACTAGCCCCATTTGCACTAATCCTTCAAATTGCGGACAACGCCCACCCTTACTTACTTACAACATTAGCAATCTCTTCCACACTAGTAGGAGGATGAGGGGGACTTAATCAAACCCAACTGCGCAAAATCCTAGCATATTCCTCAATCGCACATCTAGGATGGATAATTCTAGTAGCCCAAATGGCCCCCCAAATAACACTGATAGCCCTGGTTACCTATATTGCCATAACAACAGCCGCCTTCCTCACCCTAAACAATGTGGGCTCGACCAAAACTATTACCCTAACCTCCGCCTGAACTAAAGCCCCCACCCTGACCGCGCTGGCCTGCCTCATTCTTCTCTCCCTGGGAGGTTTACCCCCACTAACAGGATTCATGCCTAAATGACTAATTCTCCAAGAAGTTTCCAGCCAAGNGTTTCCCCTCACGGCCACCGTAATAGCCCTCACAGCCCTATTGAGTCTTTACTTCTACCTTCGACTAAGCTACGCCATAACCCTTACCCTCTCCCCCTATACCACTAACTCCACGGCCCCTTGACGGACCACAACTAAACAACCTTCCCTCCCCTTGTCCGCAGCCATCATTTCATCAACCTCCCTCCTCCCTCTCACCCCAACCGCCCTGGCCCTTTTAGCCTAGGGGCTTAGGATAGCATTAAGACCATGAGCCTTCAAAGCTCCAAGCAGGAGTGAAAATCTCCTAGCCCCTGATAAGACTTGCAGGGATTTATCCCACATCTTCTGAATGCAACCCAGACACTTTAATTAAGCTAAAGCCTTTCTAGATGGGAAGGCCTCGATCCTACAAACTCTTAGTTAACAGCTAAGCGCCCTAACCAGCGAGCATCCATCTACTTTCCCCGCCGTTCCGGGAGGGAGGCGGGGAAAGCCCCGGCAGGCGGTAACCCGCGTCTTCAGGTTTGCAACCTGACATGAACTTCACCACGGGGCTTGTGGTAAGAAGAGGAGTTAAACCTCTGTCCTCGGAGCTACAATCCGCCGCCTGAACCTTCGGCCATCCTACCTGTGGCAATTACACGTTGATTTTTCTCAACTAATCATAAAGATATTGGTACCCTTTACCTAGTATTTGGTGCCTGAGCAGGGATAGTAGGCACTGCCTTAAGTCTCTTAATCCGAGCCGAACTGAGCCAACCCGGGGCACTTCTCGGAGATGATCAGATCTATAACGTCATCGTTACGGCGCACGCCTTCGTAATAATCTTCTTCATAGTAATGCCAATTCTAATTGGCGGCTTTGGGAATTGACTAGTCCCCCTTATGATCGGGGCACCAGACATGGCATTCCCACGAATGAACAACATGAGCTTCTGGCTACTTCCACCCTCATTCCTCCTCCTCCTTGCCTCCTCCGGGGTTGAAGCCGGGGCAGGGACCGGGTGAACAGTCTACCCGCCTTTGGCAGGCAATCTTGCCCACGCCGGGGCATCCGTCGACCTGACTATCTTCTCTCTTCATCTAGCAGGTATTTCATCGATTCTTGGGGCCATTAATTTTATTACCACAATCATTAATATGAAACCCCCTGCAATCTCACAATATCAAACACCCCTATTTGTGTGATCCGTGCTTGTAACGGCCGTTCTCCTTCTTCTCTCACTCCCTGTGCTAGCTGCTGGGATTACAATGCTCCTAACAGACCGAAATCTAAATACAACCTTCTTTGACCCGGCAGGGGGAGGGGACCCAATTTTATACCAACACCTATTCTGATTCTTCGGCCACCCGGAAGTTTATATTTTAATCCTGCCAGGATTTGGAATGATCTCCCACATTGTAGCCTATTATTCCGGCAAAAAGGAACCTTTCGGATACATGGGGATGGTGTGAGCCATGATGGCCATCGGACTTCTAGGGTTTATTGTATGAGCCCACCACATGTTTACCGTGGGGATAGATGTCGACACACGAGCCTACTTTACATCCGCAACAATGATTATTGCCATTCCCACCGGAGTAAAAGTCTTTAGCTGACTTGCAACTCTGCACGGAGGCTCAATCAAATGGGATACTCCCCTGCTGTGAGCTCTGGGCTTCATTTTCCTCTTCACGGTCGGGGGGCTCACAGGGATTGTACTAGCCAACTCCTCCCTAGACATTGTTCTACACGACACATACTACGTAGTAGCACACTTCCACTATGTTCTGTCAATGGGTGCTGTATTTGCCATCATGGCCGCATTCATGCACTGATTCCCACTATTTTCAGGATACACCCTTCACAGCACTTGAACAAAGATCCATTTTGGGGTTATGTTCGTAGGGGTAAATCTAACCTTCTTCCCACAACACTTCCTAGGGCTAGCCGGAATGCCACGACGGTACTCGGACTACCCAGATGCCTATACCCTTTGAAACACGGTGTCTTCAATTGGATCACTAATCTCTTTAGTAGCAGTAATTATGTTCTTATTTATTCTCTGAGAAGCATTTGCCGCCAAACGGGAAGTATCATCAGTAGAGCTTACCATAACAAACGTAGAATGACTACACGGCTGCCCACCTCCTTACCACACCTTCGAGGAGCCGGCTTTCGTGCAAGTACAAGCAAAATAACGAGAAAGGGAGGAATCGAACCCCCGTGAGATGGTTTCAAGCCAACTGCATGGCCACTCTGCCACTTTCTTAAATAAGACACTAGTAAAACGATTACCTTGCCTTGTCGAGGCAAAATTGTGGGTTAAACCCCCGCGTGTCTTAGCCCAGAGCTAAATGGCACATCCCTCACAACTAGGATTGCAAGACGCGGCCTCCCCTGTAATAGAAGAACTCCTACATTTCCACGACCACGCCCTAATGATCGTACTCCTAATTAGCACACTGGTTCTTTATATTATTGTGTCAATGGTTTCTACCAAACTTACTGACAAATACATTCTGGACTCCCAAGAAATTGAAATTGTGTGAACTGTCCTACCAGCAGTAATCCTTATTCTAATTGCACTTCCCTCCCTACGAATTCTTTACCTCATGGACGAGATTAACGACCCCCACCTAACTATCAAAGCCATAGGACACCAATGATACTGAAGCTATGAATACACAGATTATGAAGACCTGGGCTTTGACTCCTACATGGTTCCCACACAAGACCTAGTACCAGGACAATTCCGCCTACTAGAGACAGACCACCGAATGGTTGTTCCAATAGAATCCCCCATCCGAGTTCTTGTATCAGCGGAAGACGTACTCCACTCCTGAGCCGTTCCAGCACTAGGTGTAAAAATAGACGCAGTACCAGGACGCCTAAACCAAACCGCCTTTATCGCCTCCCGTCCCGGCGTATTCTACGGGCAATGCTCTGAAATTTGTGGTGCAAATCACAGCTTTATGCCAATTGTGGTAGAAGCCGTTCCTCTAGAACACTTTGAAAACTGATCCTCACTCATACTTGAAGACGCCTCACTAGGAAGCTAAATTGGGCCTAGCGTCAGCCTTTTAAGCTGAAGATTGGTGACCCCCAACCACCTCTAGTGATATGCCTCAATTGAACCCCGCTCCTTGATTTGCAATTCTTGTCTTCTCTTGACTAATTTTTCTAACAGTCATTCCCCCAAAAGTCCTAGCCCATAACTTCAACAATGAACCTACAACTGTAGGAGCTGAAAAAGCTAAACCTGAACCCTGAAACTGACCATGATACTAAGCTTCTTTGACCAATTCATGAGCCCCTCTTACCTGGGTATTCCCCTTATTGCAGTAGCAATCGCACTCCCATGAGTTTTATACCCCACCCCGACAACACGGTGATTAAACAATCGAGTATTAACGCTTCAAGGCTGATTCATTAATCGATTCACACAACAACTTCTTCTGCCTATTAACCCAGGGGGACACAAGTGAGCGGTCCTGTTTACATCTCTAATGCTCTTCCTTATTACTATCAACATGTTAGGACTCCTCCCCTACACATTTACGCCAACTACACAACTTTCTCTAAACATGGGCCTTGCCGTCCCTCTATGGCTCGCCACAGTAATCATTGGCATGCGAAACCAACCCACAGCTGCCCTAGGACACCTCCTCCCCGAGGGCACCCCAGCGCCTCTTATCCCTGTACTAATTATTATCGAAACGATTAGCCTATTTATCCGGCCCTTAGCCCTTGGGGTCCGACTAACTGCCAACCTAACAGCGGGCCACTTACTTATTCAACTAATTGCCACAGCAGCATTTGTTCTTCTCCCAATTATGCCAACCGTGGCCATCTTAACAGCCACAATTTTATTCCTGCTCACCCTTCTAGAAGTCGCCGTAGCAATGATTCAAGCATATGTCTTCGTCCTACTCTTAAGCCTATACCTACAAGAAAACGTCTAATGGCCCACCAAGCACACGCATACCACATGGTAGACCCAAGCCCCTGACCGCTCACCGGAGCAGTTGGCGCCCTGCTGCTAACATCCGGCACTGCAATTTGATTCCACTTCCATTCAACCCTCCTTATAACCCTAGGCCTAGTACTAACGCTCCTAACTATGTACCAATGATGACGAGACATTGTCCGAGAGGGGACCTTCCAAGGCCACCACACCCCTCCAGTTCAAAAAGGGCTGCGTTATGGAATAATCCTATTCATTACCTCAGAAGTATTCTTCTTTGCAGGATTTTTCTGAGCCTTCTACCACTCAAGCCTAGCACCAACCCCTGAACTAGGAGGCTGCTGACCCCCAACAGGAGTCACACCCCTAGACCCATTCGAAGTGCCACTACTGAATACAGCCGTCCTTCTAGCCTCCGGTGTAACTGTAACATGAGCCCACCATAGCCTTATAGAAGGAGGACGAAAGCAAGCCATCCAGTCTCTTACTCTTACAATCCTTCTAGGCTTCTACTTTACTTTCTTGCAAGCTCTAGAATACTATGAAGCCCCCTTTACGATCGCAGACGGAGTGTTCGGGTCAACATTCTTTGTGGCCACAGGATTCCACGGCCTACACGTAATCATTGGCTCAACATTCCTGGCTGTCTGTCTTCTACGTCAAGTGCTCCACCACTTTACTTCAAACCACCACTTTGGATTCGAAGCCGCCGCCTGATACTGACACTTTGTTGACGTAGTATGACTATTCCTGTACGTCTCTATCTACTGATGAGGATCATAATCTTTCTAGTATAAAAGACAGTACAGGTGGCTTCCAACCATCTAATCTTGGTTAAAGCCCAAGGAAAGATAATGAGTCTAATCATAACCATCCTAGCAATCACCTCCGTACTATCAATCATTTTAATCATTGTCTCCTTCTGACTACCGCAAATAAACCCTGACGCAGAGAAACTTTCACCTTATGAGTGCGGATTTGATCCCCTAGGGTCCGCCCGCCTGCCCTTCTCCCTGCGATTCTTCCTAGTAGCCATTCTATTCTTACTATTTGACCTAGAGATCGCACTGCTACTCCCCCTCCCCTGGGGAAATCAACTGCTCAACCCACTAGTAACCGTCTCATGGGCCACCGCCATCCTTGTTCTCCTAACACTAGGTTTAGTCTATGAGTGAATGCAGGGGGGCCTTGAATGAGCCGAATAGGGAATTAGTCCAACTGAAGACTTCTGATTTCGGCTCAGACAATTGTGGTTAAAGTCCACAACTCCCTTATGACCCCGGTACACTTCAGTTTTAGCATAGCATTTATCCTAGGCCTAATAGGCCTGGCATTTCACCGAACCCACCTTCTCTCTGCTCTACTATGTTTAGAGGGCATGATGCTATCACTCTTCCTTGCTCTCTCTTTATGGACCCTACAAACAGAAGCAACAAACTTCTCTGCAGCGCCCATGTTACTCCTCGCCTTCTCTGCTTGTGAAGCCAGCACTGGTCTTGCCCTGCTAGTGGCAACAGCCCGAACCCATGGAACAGACCGACTACAAAACCTTAACCTCCTGCAATGTTAAAAGTGTTAATCCCAACCCTAATGCTCTTCCCAACGATTTGGTTAACGCCCAAAAAATGACTTTGGACATCCGCCGTGTCCTACAGCCTAGTTATTGCCCTGCTAAGTCTAACTTGGCTCAACTGGACAGCAGAAACAGGATGAACCCTACCAAACAACTATATAGCAATTGACCCTCTCTCTGCCCCCCTTCTAGTCCTAACATGTTGACTCCTCCCTCTGATAATCCTCGCGAGTCAAAATCACACACAATCTGAGCCTGCCTCCCGACAACGCATGTACCTTAGCCTCTTGGCCTCCCTTCAGGCTTTCCTTATCATAGCATTCGGAGCCACAGAAATTATTATGTTTTACATCATATTCGAAGCAACCCTGGTTCCCACTCTTATTATCATCACCCGATGAGGCAACCAAGCAGAGCGCCTAAATGCGGGCACCTACTTCTTATTTTACACTTTGGCAGGGTCCCTCCCACTATTAGTTGCACTACTAACCCTGCAAAATTCAACAGGAAGTTTGTCAATGATTACCCTAAACTTTTGTCAGCCTTTGACTTTGATCTCCTGAGGAGACAAAATCTGGTGGGCGGGCTGCTTGGTGGCATTCCTCGTAAAAATACCCCTCTATGGCGTCCATCTCTGACTACCAAAGGCGCACGTAGAGGCCCCTATCGCCGGATCAATAGTCCTAGCCGCAGTTTTACTAAAACTTGGGGGCTACGGCATGATTCGAATAACAACAGTCCTTGACCCCCTCACTAAAGAAATGGCCTATCCCTTCATCGTGCTTGCCCTCTGAGGCATCATCATAACGGGATCTATCTGTTTACGCCAAACAGACCTAAAATCACTAATCGCTTACTCCTCAGTAAGCCACATGGGGCTGGTCGCCGGAGGTATTCTTATTCAAACCCCCTGAGGCCTGACCGGGGCAATTATTTTAATAATCGCCCACGGACTAGTATCATCAGCATTGTTCTGTCTGGCAAACACAAGCTATGAACGAACACACAGCCGAACCATAGTCTTGGCACGAGGCATGCAAATACTGTTCCCCCTAACGGCCACATGATGGTTTATTGCCAACTTAGCCAATCTTGCACTCCCCCCGCTCCCTAATCTTATGGGAGAGATCATAATCATTACAACCATATTTAACTGATCTCCTTGAACCCTAATCCTTACAGGACTCGGCACCCTGATCACAGCCGGTTACTCCCTCTACATATTCCTAATAACCCAACGGGGCCCAGTACCAGCACACATTACAGGATTAACCCCATATCACACACGAGAGCACCTTTTAATTGCCCTTCACTTAATTCCAGTTGTTTTACTTGTCCTCAAACCAGAGTTCGTGTGAGGATGATTCTACTGCAGGTATAGTTTAACGAAAATGTTGGATTGTGATTCCAAAGACAGGAGTTCAAACCTCCTTATCCGCCGAGAGAGGCCTGTAGCAATAGAGACTGCTAATCTCTACTCCCGCAGTTAGAATCTGCGGCTCCCTCGGCCTTTGAAGGATAACAGTCATCCGTTGGTCTTAGGAACCAAAAACTCTTGGTGCAAATCCAAGCAGAGGCTATGCAAACTACACTGATTTTATCATCATCACTTACACTAATCTTTGCCCTCCTAGCCTACCCTATTATTACAACAATTGACCCCGCACCAAAACCCCCCGGTTGGGCCGTATCCCACGTAAAAACCGCAGTTAGCGCCGCATTCGTGGTCAGTCTTTTACCACTATTTATCTTCTTGGACCAGGGGGTAGAAACAATCGTCACCACCTGGCACTGAATAAATACATCCACTTTCAACATTAGCATTAGCCTAAAATTCGATGCCTATTCAATTATCTTTACGCCAATTGCCCTCTACGTAACCTGGTCAATCCTTGAATTTGCCTCCTGGTACATACACGCAGACCCATACATGAACCGATTCTTTAAATACCTTCTCATGTTCTTAATCGCTATGATTATCTTAGTTACGGCCAACAACATATTCCAACTATTTATTGGCTGAGAAGGAGTAGGAATTATGTCCTTCCTACTAATCGGCTGATGGTACGGCCGAGCCGATGCCAACACTGCAGCCTTGCAAGCCGTGATCTATAACCGGGTGGGGGACATCGGGCTAATTATAAGCATGGCCTGATTTGCCATAAATCTTAACTCATGAGAGATACAACAAATCTTTGCACTTTCTCACAACATGGACATAACCCTCCCCCTTCTAGGCCTAATCATTGCCGCAACAGGCAAGTCAGCCCAATTCGGACTTCACCCCTGACTGCCTTCCGCAATGGAAGGTCCCACGCCAGTCTCCGCCCTACTGCACTCAAGCACAATGGTTGTAGCAGGAATCTTCCTCCTTATTCGACTACATCCTCTTACCCAAGCCAACCCCACAGCACTAACCATCTGCTTGTGTTTAGGTGCACTAACAACACTATTTACCGCCACATGCGCCCTCACCCAAAATGACATCAAGAAAATCGTAGCCTTCTCTACTTCAAGCCAACTAGGACTCATGATAGTGACAATTGGGCTTAATCAACCCCAATTAGCCTTCTTCCACATTTGCACCCATGCCTTCTTCAAAGCAATACTCTTCCTCTGCTCCGGATCAGTTATCCACAGCCTTAATGACGAACAGGACATCCGAAAAATGGGGGGCCTACACAACCTAGCACCTTTTACATCCACCTGTCTCACAATTGGAAGCCTAGCTCTAACAGGAACTCCCTTTCTGGCCGGCTTCTTCTCAAAGGATGCCATCATCGAAGCCCTAAACACCTCCTACCTAAACGCCTGAGCCCTTGTCCTCACTCTAATTGCAACCTCTTTCACAGCTGTATATAGCTTCCGAGTTGTGTTCTTTGTTACCATGGGAACCCCCCGATTTATGCCCCTCTCCCCAATCAACGAAAATGACCCTGCAGTTATTAACCCAATTAAACGACTGGCCTGAGGCAGCATTGTAGCCGGGTTAATTCTTATTTCAAACACCCTCCCCACAAAAACACCTATTATGACCATGCCCCCCATACTAAAACTAGCTGCTCTTATCGTCACAGTCATTGGACTTCTAACAGCCATAGAATTAGCCGCCCTCACCGCCAAACAATTCAAACCCACCCCAACCATTAAACTACACAACTTCTCAAACATGCTCGGCTTCTTCCCCGCAACAGTACACCGCCTGGCCCCCAAACTAAACCTGGTTTTAGGCCAAACAATGGCCAACCAACTAGTAGACCAGTCATGGTTTGAAACCGCAGGCCCCAAAGGACTAGTTTCAGCTCAAACGAAGATGTCCGCCGCCACTAGCGACACCCAACGAGGAATCATCAAGACATATCTAATAATCTTCATAATCACCACAGGTCTGGCTGCCCTTTTAGCCTCAGCCTAAACAGCCCGTAAAGTCCCCCGGCTTAAGCCACGAGTCAACTCTAATACTACAAATAAAGTTAACAATAGAACTCAAGCGCATAACACCATCATAACACCCCCTGAAGCATAAAGCATGGAAACACCACCAACATCTCCCCGAATCATCAGCAACTCTTTACAGCTACTTAGCACCCCAGTACTAAAACCATATCATGATGAACCAAAATAGAGCAACCCAGCAACGACTACCACGAAGTAGAACATCGCATGCTCAAAAACAGACGCGTCCCCCCAGCTTTCAGGGTGCGGATCAGCCGCCAAAGCAGCCGAGTACCCAAAAACTACTAACATCCCCCCTAGATAAATTAAAAAAAGAGCCAAGGCCAAAAACGGCAACCCAAACATTGCTAAAACAGCACAACCCGCCCCAGAGGACATCACTAACCCTAATGCCGCGAAATACGGGGCAGGATTAGATGCAACGCCCACCATCCCTAAAACAAACCCAAATAATCAAAGACACACGAAGTATACCATAATTTCTACCCGGATTCTAACCGAGACCAATGACTCGAAAAACCACCGTTGTTATTCAACTATAGAAACCCTAATGGCAAGCCTACGAAAAACCCACCCACTCATAAAAATCGCCAACGACGCACTAGTCGACCTCCCAGCCCCTTCTAACATTTCAGTTTGATGAAACTTCGGCTCACTTTTAGGGATGTGTTTAGCGGCACAAATTTTAACAGGACTATTCCTGGCTATACACTACACTTCTGATATCGCAACGGCATTCTCTTCTGTCGTCCACATTTGCCGTGACGTAAACTATGGATGACTAATCCGGAGCATGCACGCAAACGGAGCATCATTCTTCTTCATCTGCATTTACGCCCACATTGGCCGAGGACTTTACTACGGCTCATACGTTTACAAGGAGACATGAACCATTGGAGTAATCCTTCTCCTTCTTGTTATAATGACTGCCTTTGTAGGCTACGTTCTCCCCTGAGGACAAATATCTTTCTGAGGGGCCACAGTAATTACCAACTTGTTATCTGCCGTCCCATATGTGGGAGGCGCACTAGTAGAATGAATCTGAGGGGGCTTCTCCGTAGATAGTGCCACTCTAACCCGATTCTTCGCATTCCACTTCCTATTTCCCTTCGTAATTGCAGGAGCCACAATCCTCCACCTCTTATTCCTACACGAAACAGGATCAAATAACCCGGCTGGTCTTAACTCAGACGCTGACAAAATTTTATTCCACCCATACTTCTCCTACAAAGACCTTCTGGGTTTTGCAGCTTTACTACTAGCGCTAATCTCGTTAGCCCTCTTTTCACCTAACTTGCTAGGAGACCCAGATAATTTCACGCCCGCCAACCCCATGGTCACCCCACCCCACATTAAACCAGAGTGATACTTCCTGTTTGCCTACGCCATCCTACGTTCAATCCCCAACAAGCTAGGTGGAGTATTAGCCCTTCTATTCTCCATTTTAGTACTATTAGTAATTCCCACCCTGCATACCTCAAAGCATCGAGGACTAACATTCCGACCCATTACACAGTTCCTATTCTGAGCTTTAGTACTAGACGTTGTTGTCTTAACATGAATTGGAGGAATACCAGTAGAGCACCCCTACGTCATTGCCGGACAAGTGGCCTCAGCAGCCTACTTCTCTCTGTTCTTAATTCTTACCCCACTAGCCGGGTGAGCAGAGAACAAAGTCCTAGAATGAAACTGCCCCAGTAGCTTAGTTCTAAAGCGCCGGTTTTGTAACCCGGAGACCGGAGGTTAAAGTCCCCCCTGAGGCCCAGAAAAGAAAGATTTTAACTTCCACCTCTAACTCCCAAAGCTAGTATTCTAAGTTAAACTATTCTCTGCTCGACGCGCCAACGCCGATATATGTACTTATTATATGTACTCTAGTATATAGATGTTGTATACCCATAGTATATACAACACCATGCATAGATGGTATCTATACATACTATGTATAATTATACATATATATATGGTATCTATACATACTATGTATAATTATACATATATATATGGTACCTATACATACTATGTATAATCCCCATTCATATTCTGTCAGGTAAATAACTGTATTACACTGACATTCATGAATCTAAGGATAAGTAATTAATAGTTAGATGATAATGCGTAAAAACAAACAGGTAACAATTAAACTAGGGTATATACGAAGCATCAAATCAAGATTCAGAATATTAATAAAGGAAGCTGATAAATAGATTAATCCCTATTACTTCATTGAACCATTTTCCATGCGTTACCCATCAAAAATAGCTACAGACTTATTTAATGTAGTGAGAACCGACCAACACGACTAAATCGCGCATACGGTTAATGATAAGATCACGGACAAAAATCGTGGGGGTTTCACAGAATGAACTATTCCTGGCATTTGGTTCCTATTTCAGGGCCATATGCTTATAGTCCCCCTAAGAGTTGAACTTTCCAGGCATAAGTTAATGGTGGGGTACTAACGACTCGTTACCCACCATGCCGGGCGTTCACTTACATGCATTTGGTTCTCTTTTTCTCCTTCACTTTCACTTTGCATTTGGCGACTCCTTCCTAATGTTAACGTTTAAAGGGTGAACATTTCCTTGAAATAAAGGACAACTGTCCAATACTCCATTAGCATTCATCGAAGAATCACATAAGTGATATCAAGTGCATAATAGATCAACTCTCAACCCACGGTGCCCTATTATACTGCCCCCCTTCTTCGGAAAACTAGGAGGTTTTTTCGCGCGACAAACCCCCTTACCCCCTACGCCCGAAAAAGTCTAATATTCATGTCAAACCCCGAAACCATGAAAGACTCGACTGACGTCTTCAACGAGTTCTATTACGTGTTGGTATACAGTACTGCAAAAAAATGTTACTCTGTG